>NW_027488997.1:0-156576 GCF_050948215.1 Halictus rubicundus | reverse complement strand
GTATTGTGGTTATACGGAATTTCTATTTTATTTCTATGGTTTAAGAAATTGTATTAGGGAGGGTATACTTTTATATATATTTATGTTCTGTATATATTTTATATTCTATGCGACCGCTGCGTTTTGTTTTGTGCTTTTTAAGAGATAATGTATGCGTTTTTTATTTTAGTTTTAAGTAATTGTAAGGGGACGTTGCGAATTACACTCTCTCTTTCTCTCTTGCGTGCGGTAGTTTTAGGCTAGTGTTAAGAAATATGTAGAGTTGGGTATAGGATTGTAAACCTAAGGGGAACAAATAAAGATATATATAGAATATATATAGGATAGGATAGAGGATAGGATAGGATAGAGGATAGGATAGGATAGAGGATAGGATAGGATAGAGGATAGGATAGGATAGAGGATAGGATAGGATAGAGGATAGGATAGGATAGAGGATAGGATAGGATAGAGGATAGGATAGGATAGAGGAGAGGATAGGATAGAGGAGAGGATAGGATAGAGGATAGGATAGGATAGAGGATAGGATAGGATAGAGGAGAGGATAAGATAGAGGATAGGATAGGATAGAGGATAGGATAGGATAGAGGATAGGATTGGATAGAGGATAGGATAGGATAGAAGATAGGATAGGATAGAGGATAGGATAGGATAGAGGATAGGATAGAAGATAGGATAGGATAGAGGATAGGATAAGATAGAGGATAGGATAGGATACAGGATAGGATATGATAGAGGATAGGATAGGATAGAGGATAGGATAGGATAGAGGATAGAATGGGATAGAGGATAGGATAGGATAGAGGATAGGATAGGATAGAGGAGAGGATAGGATAGAGGAGAGGATAGGATAGAGGATAGGATAGGATAGAGGATAGGATAGGATAGAGGAGAGGATAAGATAGAGGATAGGATAGGATAGAGGATAGGAAAGGATAGGGTAGGATAGAGGATAGGATAGGATAGAGGATAGGATAGGATAGAGGATAGGATAGGATAGAGGATGGGATAGGATAGAGGAGAGGATAAGATAGAGGATAGGATAGGATAGAGGATAGGAAAGGATAGAGGATAGGGTAGGATAGAGGATAGGATAGGATAGAGGAGAGGATAAGATAGAGGATAGGATAGGATAGAGGATAGGAAGGGATAGAGGATAGGGTAGGATAGAGGATAGGATAGGATAGAGGATAGGATAGGATAGAGGATAGGATAGGATAGAGGATAGGATAGGATAGAGGATAGGATAGGATAGAGGATAGGATAGAAGATAGGATAGGATAGAGGATAGGATAAGATAGAGGATAGGATAGGATAGAGGATAGGATATGATAGAGGATAGGATAGGATAGAGGATAGGATAGGATAGAGGATAGAATGGGATAGAGGATAGGATAGGATAGAGGATAGGATAGGATAGAGGAGAGGATAGGATAGAGGATAGGATAGGATAGAGGATAGGATAGGATAGAGGATAGAGGATAGGATAGGATAGAGGAGAGGATAGGATAGAGGAGAGGATAGGATAGAGGATAGGATAGGATAGAGGATAGGATAGGATAGAGGAGAGGATAAGATAGAGGATAGGATAGGATAGAGGATAGGATAGGATAGAGGATAGGATTGGATAGAGGATAGGATAAGATAGAAGATAGGATAGGATAGAGGATAGGATAGGATAGAGGATAGGATAGAAGATAGGATAGGATAGAGGATAGGATAAGATAGAGGATAGGATAGGATAGAGGATAGGATAGGATAGAGGATAGGATAGGATAGAGGAGAGGATAGGATAGAGCAGAGGATAGGATAGAGGATAGGATAGGATAGAGGATAGGATAGGATAGAGGAGAGGATAAGATAGAGGATAGGATGGGATAGAGGATAGGAAAGGATAGAGGATAGGGTAGGATAGAGGATAGGATAGGATAGAGGATAGGATAGGATAGAGGATAGGATAGGATAGAGGATAGGATAGGATAGGATAGAGGATAGGATAGGATAGAGTATAGGGTAGGATAGATGATAGGATAGGATAGAGGATAGTATAGGATACAGGATAGGATACGATAGCGGATAGGATAGGATAGAGGATAGGATAGGATAGAGGATAGGATGGGATAGTGGATAGGATAGGATAGAGGATTGGATAGGATAGAGGATAGGATAGGATAGAGGATAGGATAGGATAGAGGATAAGGTAGGATAGAGGATAGGATAGGATAGAGGATACGATAGGATAGAGGATAGGATAGGATAGAGGATAGGATTGGATAGAGGATATGATAGGATAGAAGATAGGATAGGATAGAGGATAGGATAGGATAGAGGATAGGATAGGATAGAAGATAGGATAGGATAGAGGATAGGATAGGATAGAGGATAGGATAGGATAGAGGATAGGATAGGGTAGGATAGAGGGTAGGATAGGATAGAGGATAGGATAGGATAGAAGATAGGATAGGATAGAGGATAGGATAGGATATAGGATAGGATACGATAGAGGATAATATAGAAGATAGGATAGGATAGAGGATAGGATAGGATAGAGGATAGGATAGGATAGAGGTTAGGATAGGATAGAGGATAGGATAGGGTAGAGGATAGGATAGGATAGGATAGAGGATAGGATAGAGGATAGGATAGGATAGAGGATTGGATAGGGTAGAGGATAGGATAGGATAGGATAGGATAGAGGATAGGATAGGATAGTGGATAGCATAGGATAGAGGATAGGATAGGATAGGATAAGATAGAGGATAGGATAGGATAGGATAGGATAGGATAGGATAGGATAGGATACAGGATAGGATAGGATAGAGGATAGGATAGGATAGAGGATAGGATAGGATAGAGGATAGGATAGGCTAGAGGATAGGATAGGATAGAGGATAGGATAGGATAGAGGATAGGATATGATAGAGGATAGGATAGGATAGAGGATAGGATAAGATAGAGGATAGGATAGGATAGTGTATAGGATAGGATAGAGGATAGGATTGGATAGAGGATGAGAGCGAATCGAAATCTCACCGAGCAAACATCGTAAGAGAGTATAGAAACGCGAAAATTTCAACCGCACTCGCGAGTTTTACTTTAATTTATTCCTACTCGATAGAATTAGTATGAGTACATATAAAAGTAAAAAGTGAGTGGAAAGTTTAAAGTCAAAAGGATTATAAAAGCCGAAAAGTGAATAAAGACGCGAGTTACACGGAAACCGGGTCAAAAGCCCCTCAGGGGCGGATAAACTGCTTTAATTCGAAATTAAATAATTGAATAACAATTGTATAATTCGTAAGAAAATAGCAGATCATTAAGTATAGAAACTCGAAAAACCAAACGCGAATACCTGAAAAAGAAAAAGAAAAGATTAAACTCTTAAAAGATAAAAACAGGAATACTTACGTGAAAAAAGATACTTTCAGCAAAATCCGGGTAACGGGAGTGCCGAAAAGCCGAAAAACTGCAACTCTTCGGGTAAAATAGCACCGTGCATCTACCTCGGGAACAGCTATACCTGAAAAGAAATAAAAAAGATTAGAAACTCGTTAAAAATAATAGAAATTTCAATTAGATTCGAAAAATTAATAATTAATTAAAACCAGTGAAAAAAGGTGTAGAAAAAACGACCAAGTACACTCGAGACATAGTTACCAAGAACTTTCAAGTGTCTAGTGACGTGAGAGAGAGAGAGAGAGAGAAAGACAAAGAACAATAGAGGATAGAGAACACCCGAAAGGCCCGGCGGTAAAGGTCCACACACAACGTGAGGGGTCGGTCTAACGGTCAATCTAAAAGTAAGGTAGGAATTAGAAAGAACTTATACCACAGAGGGATAGCCAGGGTAATAAGTACACCGGATATAAAGTTTTAGAATATCGGACAGAAACGGGTGGAACTCGAAAATAGGCCGATCATAATAAAATTTTAGGAGGGTCTATTTCGGAGGGTGGCGAGTCGAAGGGGGCCGGAAAGGAGAAGTTATTCTCCCCCCTGAAAACCTTTTTGCTCTACACCCACCCATTTCGGAGATATAGCGATTAGCAGGCTTATTTTACGGAATTTAGGGAAACGGACCAGACGAAAGTAAAGTGCTCGCCCGTACCTTTACAACGAGCCGCTGAACGCCGGAATCGGTTATAGTTTAAAATTAGCGTGCATACCGGGTGACCAAATAATTTCGGATCAGAAAAAAATTCTGAGTACGTGGGTCGACTCGGTAGGAGTATGTAAGGGGTGTTTTTGATCTGGGGAACGGAGTTCCCCAAGGCAAAAAATTTTTTCGAACCCCCCCCCCCCCTTTTCGAGATAACAGCACTGACAAGGGGAAGGAGCCGATTTTCGAAAAAACTTTCAATGAGGCAAATTACGCATACAGCGAGGGCTTTACAACCATATAAGAATAAGTGGGGGTTAACTATCCAAAAACCCCCACTTCCCTCTTGCGAAATCCTGAATTTAGCAGAATTTTAGCATTTTTTAGCGTTTTTTCGTCACGTTCAGACGACTGCAGACAAGTCGAAGCGTTTTTAGAATTGTTCCCGTCGATCGCACGAGATTTTTCCAAAAATTCTAACAATTTTGCGAAATTCGTCAAATTTCCGAAGTTAGCAGGCAGAGAGAACTTTGCAGCCGTGAAGTAGATTTCTGCGGACCTTGGCGATTCTGTGCGATTTGTAGATAACATAGGTTAGGTTAATAGAAAAATTAGAATTACAACTGTTTGCGTTAGTTTTTTGGTTTTTAGTTGATAGGTTTAGCTAGTAAAGTATTAGAGTTTAGGTTTTAGATTTGTAATCCTAGTGTTAATCTCGAGTCTAGGTACTTTAAGTGTTAGTATATATAAAATAGATTAAGTCTAAGCGAATCGATTAGAGTAAATTAAATTAAGTACATGCGTAACCAGCGATAATAGATTTTTAACGATTTTTGTAGAAATTGAAAAGTCAAATAGAGGCAAATACCTTTAATTCTCCGTGTCTTCCGACTTACTGCCTTCCCCTACCTACAAATAATACAAATAAAATGTAATAAAATAAAATAAACAATAAAATACAATAGCTTAATAAAATTAAAAACAAGAAATCAGTAATAGAAATAGTATTAAAATCAAATCATAATAGCTTAGCTCTCTATTAGTAATAAAAAAGCAACAAATTGTCAGATAAATTACCCTTCAAAAGACAAGATAGTAGATAAAAACAAGATAGTAGTAGTTATACAAAATAAAATAAATAAAAAAGTTAGCAAAAATAATATACTAATAGCAGAAAAAGATACTAATAGCAGAAAACATTCGTAGTTAAAAGCTAAAATACAAAATTTAAAGTCTTATAGATACAAAAACAGGAAAAAAGGCATTAAGGAAAGAGAGGAAAGGTAAAGGGTAGGTTAAAAAACGCCGGGAAAACGATAGGTACAGAAGGGGAGAGCCAGGGGGGGTTTAAGATACCGAACCGTAACGGCCGACCCCGAGCGAAAGCGAGAGGACAAAGTAAGAGACAGCCTAACACAATAACACGCTCCGAGGACGATAACGACCGCCACCACGGACACCCACAAACAAAGACACACATACAGCATTCACTTGACACATACGTTAGCACAAACAGACAATACGGTTTCAAATCAATACGACAGTAAAAGAAAAATAGCATACCGAAAAGAAAACGAAAGAAAGAGAGAACAAAATAAGTAAGAAGATGGATGAGGAAGAAAAGTTCCTCACACCAATGCAACCAGCAGCAAAAAGCAATGTCTTTAAGAAAAGCTCTAAAATAAAGCATAGCGCGGAAAAGGAAAAGGATAGATCCTTGATTAAAAGACCAAGAGAAAACGAAGAGGAAACCGACACAGACTCGGTAATCTCGGACGTAATCCTGGTCGGAAGTACGGTTTTAAAAAAGAAACGACTAGAAGATATAACTCTCTACGCAATCAACCAGACCGACGACGAAGAGAAGGATGAGGAAGACGACGTATTAAAACTAATAGGGCAACTAATAAAAATCCTCAAAAAAACTAAAAATTCAACACGCGAGGTTAAAAATTATTGTGCGGACCCACTAACGGAGGTAAAAAACGTGACGAAATGTCACGCCAGCCAAGCAGACAGACAACTCGAAGAGGCGATCACCAAGCTAAAAAATATTGAACTTTTAATAGAAAATAAACAACTCAAAAATAGTATACTGCATAGAGATATGGGAACCCAATGCTCCTTAGCTAAAAACGAAAATAATGTTCCACCGAAACCCGAAAAGCATAAAAAGACAGCAGAAGGACTGAAGAAAAGATTAATGTATGAAAGTGAAGCGGAAGAAGCAAGCGGCAAATTGAACAAGGAAATCGACCATGATAAAGAGAAAGAAAACGAATGGAAGACAGTCGAGAATAGAAATAAAAACGAGGAGAAGAAAGCTTTAAGGAAAAAGAAGAAAGAAGAGGAAGAAGCAGCAGAAGCAGAGAAAAGGAAACGGGAACAAGAAAAGGAACGAGAAAAAAGAAACAAGCTTCCTCCGCCTCCAAAATCGGAAGCTATAATCATTAAAACATCAGAAACAAGGACCTTCGCGGATTTATTTAAGCAACTAAAGGCCAATGCTGGAGATAGATTGAATGGAATTCATACAGTAAGAAAGTCCAGGGGAGGAGATCTCGTTATAGAGATGGAAAAGGGTACCACTGGCGGAGATCTGGAAAAATTCGCGAAGGACACCCTAGGGGGAGATTGCAAAATCAGGAGAATGGCCCCCAAGGTAGTGTACGAAATAAAAGATCTCGATCCAACAATCGACAGAGGGGAACTCCAGGAGGAACTCGAAAAAATTCTAGGAATTCAGAAGGATGAAATAGAGGTAAAAAATATCCGATTCGGATACGGAGGAACTCGGATGGCCATAGTTGCCCTTCCGGCTAAAATATTGGAAAAATTGGGACAGGAAAATAAATTAAAAATCGGCTTTACAAACTGCAGAGTCAAAAGGACTCAGAACATTCTAAGATGCTACAAGTGCCACGCTTTCGGGCACTTATCGTACAACTGCACGTTAGATCTGAAGGGTCAAGAACTCTGCAGGAGATGCGGGGCAATAGGACACCAAATTAATGGCTGTGAGGCAATAAGATGCTGTGTCCTCTGCATCCGAGAAGGGATACACGCATCGAAGGCCGAACATGTTGCGGGGGCGGTAAACTGCCCGCAATATAAAAAATTTTTGGAGCAATCAGCTAGGAGTAACGCATAAAATTCAATTTAAAATTATTGCAAATTAATCTGAACCATTGTAGGCTCGCTCACTGCTTGCTAACACAAACAGTCGCAGAAACGGGGGTGGACATCGTTCTGATTTCAGAGCCACTTTACAATCCAGGAAACTGGATTTACTCAACTGGAAATTCAGCAGCAATCTGGGTCACTAATACAAACGGCTTTAAAAGACAAGAGGACGGAGACAGGGTACAGGAAGACTACGTTGCGGTAAGAATTGATAACCTCACGATAGTAAGTACCTACATTTCTCCAAATATCTCTACGGATCTGTACACATACAAAATAAAGAAACTAATGCAGTTTGTCGACCAGGAACGCCTGAAAGGAAAAAGAATTTTGTTAGGAGGAGACTTTAATGCTAAATCCCCAGCCTGGGGATCTGTAGAACAGAATCTTAAAGGAACTATAGTATTGGAAGAAATGCTAAGGATAAACATCTTCCCCTGTATCCCTGAGGGAGGACACACCTTTGAGAGAGGGAAATCCACCTCAAATCTGGATTTCATAGCAACTACCCGGGACGTACAAGAAAAAGACAACAAAATCATTAATAAAGTACTTAATAAAGAAACAGCATCCGATCACAAATATTTGTTCACAGAGATTCAAACTAAGGACGAGATGCAAAGGAACAAGGGAAGTCAAAGCAATAAATGGAAATTAACGAGAACAGGACTCCTCAGGCTGGGGACGGCGCTGCAAAGATCTATCATAGAGGAAGGACTCAACGAAGCAAACTATTTTAATAAAGACGAGGAAACTAAGTTTCTAAACAATATTTATAAAATCTGCGACGAAGAGCTAGATAAACCCGAATCAACGCATAGAAAGGTTAAAAGTAATATCTGGTGGACTCCTGAGTTAAAGAAAGAAAGAGATAAAACCCAGAAACTTAGAAGGTCAGTCCAAAAAGCGAGGAGGAAGGGTAAGGACGACGAAAGGGAGGCCTTAACCTTCCTATACAAACGAGCTAAGAAGAACCTACAAAGACTAATTTCCAAACAGAAAGAGATATCATGGAACGAACTATGCGAAACAATTAATAAGGACATATGGGGCAAGCCCTATAAAATAATCATAAGACAGGTTAAAAAAGACAATCCTCCAGCCTCTCTCTCAGCAGAGTGTGCAGCAAACGTGATGGAGGGATTATTCCCACAAGATTTTAGACAACCTGACGAGCAACCAAGTGGAAACAACGGAAGCAAGAACAATGAGACAGAAAGGGAAAATAGCCTGAGAAACCAAGAGGAGACAATCGGAAGAAACATACCCGAGGTTACCTCGGAAGAAATCATAGCTGCTTCCAAATTGCTGAAATCCGGAAAAGCCCCGGGAAAAGACGGTATGCAACCTGAAATTATAAAACTATTAGCAGAAACAAGGCCGGACAGATTTGCTGCCCTCTTCAAGGGCATTCTAATTAGAGGGAGTATACCACAGCAATGGAAAGTAGCAAGAACAATTCTTCTTAGAAAAGAAGGTAAGGACCCTTCCTCCCACTCTGCCTACAGACCAATTTGTATTCTAGATGCTGTGGCCAAGCTCCTGGAATATGTCATCCGGGCGAGATTACATGGAGAGCTAGGAGAAAGACCTTTCAGCTCAAATCAATTCGGATTCACTAAGGGAACATCAACCATACATGCAATGGAAATCGTCAGGAAAGCGGCAATTGAGGCCTCGGCAAAAAACAGATTTGCGGTCATGATCGCCCTTGACGTAAAAAACGCCTTTAACTCTTTGAGCTGGAAGGCAATCGACAACGAATTAAAAAACAGGAAAGTATCCGAGTATCTCGTCCGGATAATAAGTGACTATTTCAGGGGCAGAATGGTAGAATACGAAGCATCGGAAAAATCAATAGAACTGAATATGAAAATGGGAGTCCCTCAAGGCTCAGTCCTCGGCCCTTTTTTGTGGAATTTGGTGTACGATGGACTTCTAAATAGATCGACACCGCCGATGACACAAAAGATTGCCTTCGCAGACGACTTGGCCATTATTATTCAGGCTTCTACCACCAATAGACTCAAGCTGAGAGCAGAAGAAATCGCTGAGGACACCAAACAGTGGATGACCACGGCCGGACTGTCCCTAGCGGAAGACAAAACAGAAATCATGTGGCTGAATTGTAAATATGTTGACCCGAACCTTTGTTTCAGAATAGGAGACGCTGAGATAATACCGAAGAATGAATTGAAATACCTCGGAATAATCTTCGAATCCAATAAAAGTTTTAAAAAACAAATCGAGAAGGCAACTAATAAGGCCATAAGAACGATGTCTGCCCTCAGCAGGATTATGACAAATAAAATGAAGACTAGACAAACAGGAAGAAAGCTGTACTTTATGACTATGGAATCGATCGTGTTATACGGAGCACCAATATGGGCCGAAGCTGCGGAAAAAATTTTCTTTAGAAGATTACTCAGAAAAACGCAAAAAATGGGGCTTACAAGAGTAGTAGCAGCCTATAGATCGGTACCGTTAGAAACTTTAGCAGTCTTAGCGGGGATCCCCCCCTGGGATCTCAAAGTATTGGAAAGAAGAAGAATCTTCGAGGAAGAAAAAGATATGACGTCATTTTTGAGAGAACATGGGCCTAACGCCGCGGAGAATAGAGGACAAAATCCACCACCAACTACTGGCATAGAGGAAGAAACTACGGAAGAAATTGTTGAATTAGCAATTTCCAGGTTCAAAAAACAAATCAGGAAACAAAATAAAGAAATCACTCTCCAAAAGTGGCAAGATGAATGGAACCACAACGTTGTAGGCCGATGGACACACAAACTTATTCCTGATATAGATAAATGGGTAAATAGGAAACACGGCGAGTTGAACTTTTACCTAACACAAGCCCTTACCGGGCACGGAGTCTTTAATTTGTTTAGAAAACGCATTGGCAAAACCGAATCAGATGAGTGCTGGTTCCATCCGGGAACCACTGACACACCGGAACACACTATTGTCTCATGCCAGAGATGGACGGAGGAGAGGAAGCCGCTCTTGGAAGCCCTACGAACCGATGCGGAATCTCTGTCTACGGAGAAAATAATGGACGGTATCCTAGAGAGCGAACCTACTTGGAAAATATTTATGGTCCTCTGCAGAAACATCCTAAGCACGAAGGAAGAAGAGGAAAGAAGAAGAGAGAAAGAGCTGATAGACAATCTGATAATAAGAGGTACAGACGAAGATCTGGAATCTGCCGATGCCGAAATCATGGGAGACCTCTAGATAAGTATTAATCAGATCCTAATTTGCGACTAGTAAAAATAAATATTAGAAAGTATGATACTCGCTAAAATAAATGTAATCTCTCTGTGTTGCAGCGCTTCCCGGGGGCGGGGGGGGGGCCGAGGAGCGGAGGACATCGCGGGAAAAGGAGGCCTCAATAGACGGTGGAGGATGCCGAAGGTCAACCGACGCCTGTGAAGAAGCGAATACGCGGGACCAGGCTAGGGCGACAACAAGGAGATCAACCACCGCTAAGTAGAGGGAGAAACTTCCAAGCTCAACGCAGACAACCCTTCAACATCTCGGCTCCCCCCCTTGGCCCCTCCACCCTCCCACGGGGACGCTGTAGCACGGAGCAGACGGTGGATGGCATTGAAGCTAAAGGACCAGCGGCGTATTACTTGCGGCTCCGGTTGCAGCTCCCCAGGCGCCACTTACCGACTCCGGGCAGAGCGCGACACCGCGAAAAGTAGGATAAAGTAGGAATCGCGCGAGAAAGCGAAGATAGCGAGCGAGAAGTGACAAGGTAAATCAGGGGCATACTCCCAGCGGCGTATTGCTTAGCACCAAGCGACAAGATGGCGGACGACGCTATCAACACGTGGCGAATTTTATTTCATTAAATTATAAGTGTTAGGGGAACTTTTAACGTGCCAAATTGTAAACCCGACGTTTTTTGGAAACGGCGAATCTTCTGATATAGAAAAAACAACTGAAAAGGGTCTATTTTAAAAGATATTTTCAAGAGGGGGGGGGGCCAAAAAATGAAGATGAAAACAAAAATTTGCACCTTTCTAAATGCCCTCAAAAAATTTGACCAGATAAAATATTAAAAATCTTGATTTTCTAATTAAAAGAAATTTCGTGAAGCACAGAATAAGCGGCTCAGGCCGCGGTAATAGTATAATATGTACATAGCCGATTCCAGAACACGGGCGGGTCGCGCGAAGAAAGTTTATCAGGAGGAAAGTATTAACCGGATAGCATAGAATATATTTTAAAATTAGACAGTTAGGCAAAATATTAACCGAAAAAAAAAAGGATTGGATAGAGGATAGGATAGGATAGAAGCTAGGATAGGATAGAGGATAGGATAGGATAGAGGATAGGATAGGATAGTGTATAGGATAGGATAGAGGATAGGATAGGATAGAGGATAGGATAGGATAGAAGATAGGATAGGATAGAGGATAGGATAGGGTAGAGGATAGGATAGGATAGGATAGAGGATAGGATAGGATAGAAGATAGGATAGGATAGAGGATAGGATAGGGTAGAGGATAGGATAGGACAGGATAGAGGATAGGATAGGATAGAGGATAGGATAGGATACAGGATAGGATAGGATAGAGGATTGGATAGGATAGAGGATAGGATAGGATAGAGGATAGGATAGGATAGAGGATAAGGTAGGATAGAGGATAGGATAGGATAGACGATACGATAGGATAGAGGATAGGATAGGATAGAGGATAGGATTGGATAGAGGATAGGATAGGATAGAAGATAGGATAGAAGATAGGATAGGATAGAGGATAGGATAGGATAGAGGATAGGATAGGATAGAGGATAGGATAGGATAGGATAGAGGATAGGATAGGATAGAGGATAGGATAGGATAGAGGATAGGATAGGATAGAGGATAGGATAGGATAGAGGATAGGATAGGATAGAGGATAGGATAGGATAGAGGATAGGATGGGGACCGAGGGGATATGGGCTTAGTAGTGGTGACTCGGATCCACTACTAGGTATGCCACAGTGGTGGCGGTCATATCCCTAAAATCCTCTACGCTCCACCTCCTCGTGGTGGTCCCTGGGAACACACATAGTTGTGTGTTGCTGACGGAGCGAGGGGTATTCCGCGGAAAGTAGTCCCAATGATGTATGAGGCGATGCCGGCGGGATCTTCGGATCCTGGCAGGGCCTCCCTTGCCGGTAAGGCTCACACGGAGGGATAAAAAACCGCGGAATGGGTCCTGCGATAACGACCGGGGAGGTCGCCGCAGGGCCCTTGCCGTAAACCGGTGGTCATGTTTTACCGGAACGGTGGTCTTGCCTTAATCGGCCGGGCCGCGAGGATGATAACCTCTATAAAAATCCCTAATGCCCTAAGCTTAGGTGCGCGGTGAGAGGGTACGCCCTGGCTACAGGGCGCGGCTGGTGGGGTACATCAGCCACTAGCGCACCATCTCTGGATACCTGGCGAACTCCAGTTGAAATTAGCCTTACCCGGGCAAGGACGCTCTGCCCGGGCGGACGTGTTTTTTCCTGCCAATCTCGTGGGACCAGATATGGAATCGTATAATAAAAACCTTGATGTTGTGGGGGAGGCTGCCGATACGGCAGCAGCTGCGGCGGGGGAAGAGACGGCAGCGGTCACTGACGGGGAGGGGATGGCAACGATTACTGCCGGGGAGGACGCGGTCGTGGTCATCGCGGACGAGGACTCGGATGGGGATGAAACAATCATCTCCATCTCGAGCTCCGTCGGCTCGATCGTGACGCGCGGGGGCGCGGAGAAGCGGGGCGCGACATCTGGGGTCTCTGACCCCAAGCGTGCCCGGTTAGAGGGGGGGCAGCATACCCGCGGCGGGTCGGTGTCGCGGACGGACCCCGGGGAGGGCTCGTCGGGGACGCCCACCATGGATCTGGCCCTCGGCGGCCGCGCCGAGAGGAGTCAGACGAGGAGGGTGGATGACCTCATCGAGCTGGGTGGGAGGATGCCGACAGCGCAGCTAGTAGGGGAGGTGGAGGAGGCGATGTTGAGGGTGGAGAGAGTCTCCACCGTCTCAAAGGCCCTCAAGGGGGACCTGGCTAAAGACTTGCGGGATTGTTCTGCAGTCGCCAGGGCCCACTGCACCACCTTGATGCAGCGGTGCTTTACCGGGATGGCGTGGCAGGGGAGCCTGGAGGTGGCGCGCCTCCGCGAGCAGAACGCGGCCCTCGCGAAGGAGGCGGGTGACCTCCGGGCGAGGCTCCGGTCAATGGAGGCCGGGCGGCGGGCGAACACCGACAGCGGTCGCCGGGCGGGACATGCGCCAATAGGGGAAGCGCCCCCCGCCTCCTCGACAGCGGGGGTCCGTACGCGGGGGATGGAGGCGATGGGATCGTCGGGGGAGGGAGCGGGAGTTTTGGACTCCGAAGCCCTGCTTCTCCGGGTTGGCGCGCTGATAACGGCCAGGAACCGGGAGCTAGAGGCCCGGATGGAGGAGCGGTTCCGGACGATTCTGGCCGGGTTGGCCCCGGCCCTCCGGGCGGAGGGTAAGTCGGCGCGCGAGGCGACGCCGGTGGCTTCTCTGCCGGCGACGTCTGTCACCAAGGGGACTGGACCGGTGGTCGTGTCCAACGTGAGGGTGGTGCCCCCCGTTATCATTCCGCCACCGGTCGTCCCGGCCTCGTGGATGGAGGTGACGAGCAAGGCGGCGAAGAGGGCCAAGAAGAAGATGGCCGCGGAGGAGGCTGCGGCGAGAGCAGCCGCGGCCGAGGCAGCTGCCGCCGCTTCACGGCTGCAGGCTGCGAGGGAGCCGAGGGCGGCGGGCGGCGCACGAGTGCAGGGCGGCGCGAGCGCGGCGAAGCCCGCCGCCGGGAGGGACGGTGGCCTGGGACGCACCCCCAGAACGGGAGCAGTGGCCATCACCATCCCCGAGAGCTGCAAGCTCACTTATTCGGAGGTGATGGCCAGGGCAAAAGAGAGGGTGGACCTCAAGGCTATCGGGATCGAGTCGGGGGTGCTTCCCAGGCGGTCCAAAACCGGCGGGATCCTCCTGGAGGTCAGGGGCACGGGGTGCCAGGAGAAGGCACGGGCCCTCTCCGGGAGGATCGCCGAGGCGCTTGGGGGGACCGGGGTTAAGGTCTCCCAGGCGGTCAAGCGCGGCGAGGTGCGCGTGGCGGGCCTGGACGACTCGGTGTCGCCCGGGGACGTAGCGGTGGCGCTGGCGGCGGCGGGGGGGTGTTCCGCGGCGGAGTTCCGGGTCGGCGAGATCCGCAGACCCGCCTCGGAGCAGGCGCTGGGCTCCTGTTGGACCCAGGGCCCCCTCGCGGCCGTCAAGAAAGTGTTGGCGGGAGGCCGGCTGCTGGTCGGCTGGTCCTCGGCCCGCGTCGAGGCGCTGAGGGAGCGGCCCCTCCAATGCTTCCGTTGTTTGGAGACGGGGCACACGCGGGCGACATGCAAGAGCGCGGTCGACAGAGGCGCGATGTGCTACCGCTGCGGGGCGGCGGAGCACCGGGCTTCGGCCTGTAAGGCCGCCCCCAGGTGTCCGCTCTGCGCGGACCTGGGGAGACCATCGGGCCATAGATTCGGGGCCAAAGCGTGTGCCCCGGCTCCCAAGAGGGGCCGCGCGGCGACGAAAGAGAAGGGCGCGTCTGGGGCTGCATCCGCGCAGCGGCCGCAGACGGCGCCGGGGGCCCGGACCTCCCAGGGAGGGGACTCTGCAGAGCCCATGTTAGAGTAGGTACTTTTAATCCTACTCCGGTTCTGCAGGCGAACCTCAACCACTCGCGCGCGGCACAGGACCTGTTTGTCCAAGCCGTGCGCGAGTGGGGGGCTGGGCTGGCAGTTGCGGCGGAGCCGTACGCAATCCCCGAACACCCCTTCTGGGTGGGGGACGAGATCGGCTCTGTAGTAATAGTGGCGGGAAGCCGCCCCGGGTCCCCGTCGGTCTCCCTTCTGGAGCGGGGCGAGGGATTCGTGGCGGTGCAATGGGGGGACATCGCGGTTGTCGGGATCTACATCTCGCCGAGCTGTGGCCTCGATCAATTTCGGGGGTTCCTGGGCGGGCTGAACAGCTGCATCGCGCGGTGCAGCGCCCGCCCGGTTCTCGTTTTGGGAGACTTCAATGCCCACGCGGTATCGTGGGGGAGTCCCAGGACGACCACTAGGGGTAGCGAGGTGTTAACCTGGGCGGCCGGCCTGGATCTCCGGTTGATTAACCGGGGATCCACGCCGACGTGCGTGCGTCCGCAGGGGGTCTCGATTGTCGACCTGACATGGGGGACTCCCTCGGCCGTGCGCCGGGTGTCGGGATGGAGGGTGGCCGAGGAGATAGAGATTGCGTCAGACCATACGCCCATCGTCATGGACGTGTGGCCCACCCTCCACGCGCGGGATTCCCGGCCGGGCCGGGGGGACCGACGGCCGCGATGGGCCTTGAAGCGGCTGGACGCGGACGCGTTCGGGGCCGCGGTAGCCGCGGCGACATGGACGGGGCCGGCACTGTCCGAGCTGGCGCCTGCGCAAGGGGCGAGGCGGCTGCGGGAGGTAATGACGGCGGTGTGCGACACCGTCATGCCCCGCAGCCGGTTCGCCCCCAGGAGGGCGGCGTACTGGTGGTCCGCCGGCATTGCGGAGCTCCGGCGTGCCTGCAATGCCGCGCGGCGTCGGTACGGCCGAGCGCGTAGGAGGCGCGACGACGAGGAGGCGACGGCGAGGCTCGGCGGGGAGTACCGAGCCGCGCTCGGGGTTCTCCGCAGGGCTATCGCGCGGGCCAAGGCCGACGCGTGGTCGGAGCTCGTCGGCACGGTGGACTCCGATCCATGGGGGCGCCCGTACAAGCTTGTCATGAACAAGCTGCGCGCGTGGGCGCCTCCGGTGACGGAGTCGATGGACCCCCACCTGCTCGAGGGAGTGGTGGCGTCCCTCTTCCCGCGAGAGGGGGGACAACTGCGCCGCTCCCATTGGGAACAGGAGCCTCTCTCCTGGTCCGCAGAGTGGGAGGTGTCGGCCAGCGAGCTGGGTGAGGCGATGGCCAGGGCGCGGCGGGTGGGCCGCAAGGCCCCGGGCCCGGACGGGGTGCCGGGCCGCGCGTTGGTCTTGGCCCTGGAGGGGGGACTCGCCGCCGAACTCCGGCAGCTGTATAACGGCTGTCTGAGGGAGGGGGTGTTCCCCACGGAGTGGAAGTCGGGCAGGTTGGTCCTCCTTCCGAAGGGGGGCAAGTCCCGGGACTCGCCCTCAGGGTACCGGCCAATTTGTCTGCTGGACGAGGCGGGGAAGTTGTTCGAGCGCGTACTCGTTGGACGCCTCGTCCGGCACCTGTCGGCGGGAGGGGTCCCCGATCTGAGCGGGGTTCAATTCGGCTTCCGGGAGGGTCTCTCCACCGTCGACGCTATTCGGCGAACTCGGGTGAGGGCTCTCTCGGAGGCCTGTACGAGGGGGGGGGGCGGTGTTGCGTTGGCGATATCCTTGGATATCGCTAACGCGTTCAACACCGTCCCCTGGGATCGGATAATGGAGGCCCTGGTCTTCCACCGGGTGCCTCTGTATCTCAGAAGGGTGATCGGGAGCTATCTCTCCGACAGGGGTATAGAGTATCCCGGCCGGTACGGGATGGTGCGCAGGGGCGTCGTGCGCGGGGTTCCGCAGGGCTCGGTGTTGGGCCCGTTGCTGTGGAATCTTGCGTACGATCGCGTCCTGCGGGAGGAGATGCCTCCCGGGGTCAGCCTGACGTGTTACGCCGACGACACGCTGGTATTGGCCACCGGGAGGTATGCGAAGGAGGCCATCTGCCTGGCGGAGCGCGGCGCGTGGCGCGCGGTGCGCGCGATCCGGTCGCTGGGCCTAGAGGTGTCCGTCGAGAAAACCAGGGCCATGTGGTTTCTCCGCTCGGCCCGGTTGGCGGCGCCTCCCCAGTGCTGGATCTGCGTGGGGGAGGGGATGGTCAGGGTCGGGTCCCAGATGCGGTACCTGGGACTCGAGCTTGAAGGCCGGTGGCGTTTTGACCGCCACCTTGAGTCGCTGGCGCCCCGGGCGGAGAGGGCGACCGCTGCGCTCGGTCGCCTTCTCCCGAATCTCGGGGGACCCTGTGGACGGGTGCGTCGTCTGTTCGCGGTGGTGGTGCGAGTTTTGGTCCTGTACGGAGCCCCTGTATGGGCGCGCGATGTCTTGGCTAGGGGGCGCAGTGGCGGCACACGGTCGCTGCTGCGTCGCATCGAGCGCAGGCTGGCCATAGGCATCGTGCGGGGGTACCGCACCATTTCATACGCGACGGCGATGGTGATGTCGGGGCTGATCCCCCTCGAGCTGGAGGCCCGCGTGTTGGCGGATGTGCATACGCACTCCAGGGAACTCCGGCTCCGGGGGGTGGCCCCGGATCAGGCGCGGCTCATGGTGGATGAGCTCAGGCGACATGCTCGGCGGCACGCAGCCCGGGAGTGGCGCGATAGCCTTCCCGGGACGAGGGAGGGCGAGAGGCGGGCCGTTCGGGCCATCCTCCCGGTGTTCGATCAATGGAACAGGGGATGGATGGGGCATAGGGTCTCCTACCGTGTGACGCAGGTGATGAGCGGGCACGGGTGCTTCGGCGACTACCTGTGTCGCATCGGGAGGGAGACCGAGGAGGCGTGTCACCACTGCGGCGAGCCGCGGGACACGGCGCAACACACTCTGGAGGAGTGTCCGGCATGGGGGGGAGAGCGCCGTGCCCTGCGGCGCGCGGTGGGCCACGACCTCTCGCTCCCGGCTGTCGTCGCTGCGGCAGCCGGTGGCGAGGTGGCGTGGAGGGGGTTCGCTTCCTTCTGCGAGCGGGTTATGCTGCGGAAGGAGGCTGCGGAACGGGATCGGGAGCGTAATCACGATCCCGGCCGAAGGGGGGGGGAGGCGGCGCAGGGTACGCCCCGGGGGCGTACCCCCGTTGCGACGCCTCTGACGCGAGCGGGGACGCCCTTGATGATCTCGAGGCGGGGGATCGGATATCCCCTTACACTCGGTCACCAACGGCGTCCCCGGAGGCCGCCGGGCATCTCGGGCGGGGGCTCGGATGCTCATCGGGCGGCCTAACAGGGGGGGAAGGCGCCACGTCGTCCGTTGCGTGGTGCCTTCGGATAGAGTAGGTACGGGAGGGGGCCGCGTCCCCCCCCCCCTGGGTGGTATGCTAAGGCGGGGGCACACCGGATTGACATGCGCGCGCAGAGCACGGGTGCCCCCAGGAGTCTAGGGACGGACGGGGAGGAGTTAGTGGGTATACTCGGCGTTGCACCAACCAGCCGAGGAGTCCCACATAACCCGGACCACCCCCCCCGGGGGGGTTCGGGTATCCGTAACGAGATTACCTCCTCGAAAAAAAAAAAAAAAAAAAAAATAGGATAGAGGATAGGATAGGAAAGAGGATAAGGTAGGATAGAGGATAGGATAGGATAGAGGATACGATAGGATAGAGGATAGGATAGGATAGAGGATAGGATTGGATAGAGGATAGGATAGGATAGAAGATAGGATAGGATAGAGGATAGGATAGGATAGAGGATAGGATAGAAGATAGGAGAGGATAGAGGATAGGATAGGATAGAGGATAGGATAGGATAGAGGATAGGATAGGATAGAGGATAGGATAGGATAGAGGATAGGATAGGATAGAGGATAGGATAGGATAGAGGATAGAATGGGATAGAGGATAGGATAGGATAGAGGATAGGATAGGATAGAGAAGAGGATAGGATAGAGGAGAGGATAAGATAGAGGATAGGATAGGATAGAGGATAGGATAGGATAGAGGATAGGGTAGGATAGAGGAGAGGATAGGATAGAGGATAGGATAGGATAGAGGATAGGATAGGATAGAGGATAGGATAGGATAGAGGATAGGATAGGATAGAGGATAGGATAGGATAGAGGATAGGATAGGATAGGGGATAGGATAGGATAGAGGATAGGATAGGATAGAGGATAGGATAGGATAGAGGATAGGATAGGATAGAGGATAAGGTAGGATAGAGAATAGGATAGGATAGAGGATACGATAGGATAGAGGATAGGATAGGATAGAGGATAGGATTGGATAGAGGATAGGATAGGATAGAAGATAGGATAGGATAGAGGATAGGATAGGATAGAGGATAGGATAGAAGATAGGATAGGATAGAGGATAGGATAGGATAGAGGATAGGATAGGATAGAGGATAGGATAGGATAGAGGATAGGATAGGATAGAGGATAGGATAGGGTAGAGGATAGGATAGGATAGGATAGAGGATAGGATAGGATAGAGGATAGCATAGGATAGGGGATCGGATAGGATAGAGGATAGGATAGGATAGAGGATAGCATAGGATAGGGGATAGGATAGGATAGAGGATAGGATAGGATAGAGGATAGGATAGGATAGAGGATAGGATAGGATAAAGGATAGGATAGGGTAGAGGATAGGATAGGATAGGATAGAGGATAGGATAGGATAGAGGATAGCATAGCATAGGGGATAGGATAGGATAGAGGAGCAGATAGGATAGAGGATAGGATTAGATAGAGGATAGGATAGGATAGAGGATAGGATAGGATAGAGGATAGGATAGGATAGGATAGGATAGAGGATAGGGTAGGATAGAGGATAGGATAGGATAGAGGATAGGATAGGGTAGAGGATAGGATAGGATAGGATAGAGAATAGGATAGGATTCGATTGAGGATAGCATATGATAGAGGATAGGATACAGTATAGGATAGAGGAATGGATAGGATAGAGGATAGGATAGGATAGAGGATAGGATAGGATAGAGGATACGATATTATAGAGGATAGGATAGAGGATAGGATAGCATAGTGGATAGCATAGGATAGAGGATATGATAGGATAGAGTATAGGATAGAGGATAGGATAGCATGGAGGATAGGATAGGACTAAGGATAGGATAGGATAGAGGATAGGATAGAGGATAGGATAGAGGATAGGATAGAGGAAAGGATAGGATAGAGGATAGGATAGGATTCGATTGAGGATAGCATATGATAGAGGATAGGATACAGTATAGGATAGAGGAATGGATAGGATAGAGGATAGGATAGGATAGAGGATAGGATAGGATAGAGGATACGATATTATAGAGGATAGGATAGAGGATAGGATAGCATAGTGGATAGCATAGGATAGAGGATATGATAGGATAGAGTATAGGATAGAGGATAGGATAGCATGGAGGATAGGATAGGACTAAGGATAGGATAGGATAGAGGATAGGATAGAGGATAGGATAGAGGATAGGATAGAGGAAAGGATAGGATAGAGGATAGGATAGGCTAGAGGATAGGATAGGTTAGAGGAAAGGATAGGATAGAGGATAGGATAGAGGTTTGGATAGACTAGAGAATAGGATAGGATAGAGGATAGGACAGGACAGAGGATAGGATAGAGGATTGGATAGAATAGAGGATATTATATAATAGAGGATAGGAGAGGATAGAGGATAGGATAGGATAGAGGTTAGGATAGGATAGAGGATAGGATAGAGGATTGGATAGGATATAGGACAGGGTACGATAGAGGATAGGATAGGATATAGGATTGGATAGGTTAGAGGATAGGATAGGATTGAGGATAGGATAGAGGATTTGATAGAGGATAGGATAGAGGATAGGATAGAGGATAGGATAGAGGATAGGATAGAGGATGGGATAGGGGATTGGATAGGATAGAGAATAGGATAGGATAGTGGATAATATAGGATAGAGGATAGGATAGGGGATAGGATAGGCTGGAGGACAGGAGACGATAGAGGATAGGATAGGATAGAGGATAGGATAGGATAGAGGAGAGGATAGGATAGAGGATAGGATAGGATAGAGGATAGGATAGCATAGAGGATAGGATAGGATAGAGGATCGGATAGAGAATAAGATAGGATAGAGGATAGGTTAGGATAGAGGTTAGGATAGGGGATTGGATAGGATAGGGGATAGGAGACGATAGAGGATAGGATAGGATAGAGGATAGGATAGGATAGAGGATGGGATAGGGGATTGGATAGGATTGGGGATAGGAGACGTTAGAGGATAGGATAGGATAGAGGATAGGATAGAGGATACGATAGGATATATGATTGGATAGGATAGGGGATAGGATAGGATAGAGGATAGGATAGAGGATACGATAGGATATATGATTGGATAGGATAGGGGATAGGATAGGATAGAGGATAGGATAGGATAGAGGATAGGATAGAGGATAGGATAGAGGATAGGATAGAGGATAGAATAGGATTGAGGATAGGATAGGATAGAGGATAGGATAGAGGATTTGATAGAGGATAGGATAGAGGATAGGATAGAGGATAGGATAGAGGATAGGATAGAGGATAGGATAGAGGATAGGATAGAGGATGGGATAGGGGATTGGATAGGATAGAGAATAGGACAGGATAGTGGATAATATAGGATAGAGGATAGGATAGGGGATAGGATAGGCTGGAGGACAGGAGACGATAGAGGATAGGATAGGATAGAGGATAGGATAGGATAGAGGAGAGGATAGGATAGAGGATAGGATAGGATAGAGGATAGGATAGCATAGAGGATAGGATAGGATAGAGGATCGGATAGAGAATAAGATAGGATAGAGGATAGGTTAGGATAGAGGATAGGAAAGGGATTGGATAGGATAGGGGATAGGAGACGATAGAGGATAGGATAGGATAGAGGATAGGATAGAGGATAGGATAGGGTAGAGGGTAGGATAGGATAGAGTATAGGATAGGATAGAGGATAGGATAGGATAGAGGATAGGATAGGATAGAGGATACGATATTATAGAGGATAGGATAGGATAGATTATAGGATAGCATAGAGGATAGAATAAGATAGAGGATAGGATTGGATAGAGGATAGGATAGGATAGAGGATAGAGGATATGATAGTGTAGAGGATAGGATAGGATTGAGAATAGGATAGGAAAGAGGATAGGATAGGATAGAGGATAGGATAGGATTGAGGATAGGATAGGATAGAGGATAGGATAGAGTATAGGATCGAGGATAGGATAGAGGATTGGATAGGATAGAGGATAGGATAGGATAGAGGATAGGATAGGATTGAGGATAGGATGTAATAGAGGATACGATATTATAGAGGATAGGATAGGATAGAGGATAGTATTGTATAGAGGATAGTATAGGATAGAGGATAGAGGATAGGATAGGATAGAGTATAATATAGGGCAGATGATGGGATAGCATACAGGATACGATAGGATAGTGGATAGGATAGAGGATAGCAGAGCATGGAGGATAGGATAGGATTAAGGATAGGATAGGATAGAGGATAGGATAGAGGATGTGATAGGGGATTGGATAGGATAGAGAATAGGATAGGATAGTGGATAATATAGGATAGAGGATAGGATAGGGGATAGGATAGGCTGGAGGACAGGAGACGATAGAGGATAGGATAGGATAGAGGAGAGGATAGGATAGAGGATAGGATAGGATAGAGGATAGGATAGCATAGAGGATAGGATAGGATAGAGGATCGGATAGAGAATAAGATAGGATAGAGGATAGGTTAGGATAGAGGATAGGATAGGGGATTGGATAGGATAGGGGATAGGAGACGATAGAGGATAGGATAGGATAGAGGATAGGATAGGATAGAGGATAGGATAGAGGATAGGATAGGGTAGAGGGTAGGATAGGATAGAGTATAGGATAGGATAGAGGATAGGATAGGATAGAGGATAGGATAGGATAGAGGATACGATATTATAGAGGATAGGATAGGATAGATTATAGGATAGCATAGAGGATAGAATAGGATAGAGGATAGGATTGGATAGAGGATAGGATAGGATAGAGAATAGAGGATATGATAGTGTAGAGGATAGGATAGGATTGAGAATAGGATAGGATAGAGGATAGGATTGGATAGAGGATAGGATAGAGTATAGGATCGAGGATAGGATAGAGGATTGGATAGGATAGAAGATAGGATAGGATAGAGGATAGGATAGGATTGAGGATCGGATAAGATGGAGGATTGGATAGGATAGAGGATAGGATTGGATAGAGGATAGGATAGAGGATAGGATAGATCATAGGATAGAGTATCGAATAGGATAGAGGATAGGATACGATAGAGGATAGGATAGGATAGAGGATAGGATAGGATAGCGGATAGGATAGGATAGAGGAGAGGATAGGATAGAGGATAGGATAGGATAGAGGATAGGATAGCATAGAGGATAGGATAGGATAGAGGATCGGATAGAGAATAAGATAGGATAGAGGATAGGTTAGGATAGAGGATAGGATAGGGGATTGGATAGGATAGGGGATAGGAGACGATAGAGGATAGGATAGGATAGAGGATAGGATAGGATAGAGGATAGGATAGGGTAGAGGGTAGGATAGGATAGAGTATAGGATAGGATAGAGGATAGGATAGAGGATAGGATAGAGGATAGGATAGAGGATAGAATAGGATTGAGGATAGGATAGGATAGAGGATAGGATAGAGGATTTGATAGAGGATAGGATAGAGGATAGGATAGAGGATAGGATAGAGGATAGGATAGAGGATGGGATAGGGGATTGGATAGGATAGAGAATAGGATAGGATAGTGGATAATATAGGATAGAGGATAGGATAGGGGATAGGATAGGCTGGAGGACAGGAGACGATAGAGGATAGGATAGGATAGAGGATAGGATAGGATAGAGGAGAGGATAGGATAGAGGATAGGATAGGATAGAGGATAGGATAGCATAGAGGATAGGATAGGATAGAGGATCGGATAGAGAATAAGATAGGGTAGAGGATAGGTTAGGATAGAGGTTAGGATAGGGGATTGGATAGGATAGGGGATAGGAGACGATAGAGGATAGTATAGGATAGAGGATAGGATAGGATAGAGGATGGGATAGGGGATTGGATAGGATAGAGAATAGGATAGGATAGTGGATAATATAGGATAGAGGATAGGATAGGGGATAGGATAGGCTGGAGGACAGGAGACGATAGAGGATAGGATAGGATAGAGGATAGGATAGGATAGAGGATGGGATAGGGGATTGGATAGGATAGGGGATAGGAGACGTTAGAGGATAGGATAGGATAGAGGATAGGATAGAGGATACGATAGGATATATGATTGGATAGGATAGGGGATAGGATAGGATAGAGGATAGGATAGGATAGAGGATAGGATAGAGGATAGGATAGAGGATAGAATAGGATTGAGGATAGGATAGGATAGAGGATAGGATAGAGGATTTGATAGAGGATAGGATAGAGGATAGGATAGAGGATAGGATAGAGGATAGGATAGAGGATCGGATAGAGAATAAGATAGGATAGAGGATAGGTTAGGATAGAGGTTAGGATAGGGGATTGGATAGGATAGGGGATAGGAGACGATAGAGGATAGGATAGGATAGAGGATAGGATAGGATAGAGGATGGGATAGGGGATTGGATCGGATAGGGGATAGGAGACGTTAGAGGATAGGATAGGATAGAGGATAGGATAGAGGATACGATAGGATATATGATTGGATAGGATAGGGGATAGGATAGGATAGAGGATAGGATAGGATAGAGGATAGGATAGAGGATAGGATAGAGGATAGAATAGGATTGATGATAGGATAGGATAGAGGATAGAATAGAGGATTTGATAGAGGATAGGATAGAGGATAGGATAGAGGATAGGATAGAGGATAGGATAGAGGATAGGATAGAGGATAGGATAGAGGATGGGATAGGGGATTGGATAGGATAGAGAATAGGATAGGATAGTGGATAATATAGGATAGAGGATAGGATAGGGGATAGGATAGGCTGGAGGACAGGAGACGATAGAGGATAGGATAGGATAGAGGATAGGATAGGATAGAGGAGAGGATAGGATAGAGGATAGGATAGGATAGAGGATAGGATAGCATAGAGGATAGGATAGGATAGAGGATCGGATAGAAAATAAGATAGGATAGAGGATAGGTTAGGATAGAGGATAGGATGGGGGATTGGATAGGATAGGGGATAGGAGACGATAGAGGATAGGATAGGATAGAGGATAGGATAGAGGATAGGATAGGGTAGAGGGTAGGATAGGATAGAGTATAGGATAGGATAGAGGATAGGATAGAGGATACGATATTATAGAGGATAGGATAGGATAGATTATAGGATAGCATAGAGGATAGAATAGGATAGAGGATAGGATTGGATAGAGGATAGGATAGGATAGAGGATAGAGGATATGATAGTGTAGAGGATAGGATAGGATTGAGAATAGGATAGGAAAGAGGATAGGATAGGATAGAGGATAGGATAGGATTGAGGATAGGATAGGATAGAGGATAGGATTCGATAGAGGATAGGATAGAGTATAGGATCGAGGATAGGATAGAGGATTGGATAGGATAGAGGATAGGATAGGATAGAGGATAGGATAGGATTGAGGATCGGATAAGATAGAGGATTGGATAGGATAGAGGATAGGATTGGATAGAGGATAGGATAGAGGATAGGATAGATCATAGGATAGAGGATTGAATAGGATAGAGGATAGGATACGATAGAGGATAGGATAGGATAGAGGATAGGATAGGATAGCGGATAGGATAGGATAGAGGAGAGGATAGGATAGAGGATAGGATAGGATAGAGGATAGGATAGCATAGAGGATAGGATAGGATAGAGGATCGGATAGAGAATAAGATAGGATAGAGGATAGGTTAGGATAGAGGATAGGATAGGGGATTGGATAGGATAGGGGATAGGAGACGATAGAGGATAGGATAGGATAGAGGATAGGATAGGATAGAGGAGAGGATAGGATAGAGGATAGGATAGGATAGAGGATAGGATAGCATAGAGGATAAGATAGGATAGAGGATCGGATAGAGAATAAGATAGGATAGAGGATAGGTTAGGATAGAGGATAGGATAGGGGATTGGATAGGATAGGGGATAGGAGACGATAGAGGATAGGATAGGATAGAGGATAGGATAGGATAGAGGATAGGATAGAGGATAGGATAGGGTAGAGGGTAGGATAGGATAGAGTATAGTATAGGATAGAGGATAGGATAGAGGATAGGATAGAGGATAGGATAGAGGATATAATAGGATTGAGGATAGGATAGGATAAAGGATAGGATAGAGGATTTGATAGAGGATAGGATAGAGGATAGGATAGAGGATAGGATAGAGGATAGGATAGAGGATGGGATAGGGGATTGGATAGGATAGAGAATAGGATAGGATAGTGGATAATATAGGATAGAGGATAGGATAGGGGATAGGATAGGCTGGAGGACAGGAGACGATAGAGGATAGGATAGGATAGAGGATAGGATAGGATAGAGGAGAGGATAGGATAGAGGATAGGATAGGATAGAGGATAGGATAGCATAGAGGATAGGATAGGATAGAGGATCGGATAGAGAATAAGATAGGATAGAGGATAGGTTAGGATAGAGGTTAGGATAGGGGATTGGATAGGATAGGGGATAGGAGACGATAGAGGATAGGATAGGATAGAGGATAGGATAGGATAGAGGATAGGATAGAGGATAGGATAGGGTAGATGATAGGATAGGATAGAGGATAGGATAGGATAGCGGATAGGATAGGATATATGATTGGATAGGATAGGGGATAGGGTAGGATTGAGGATAGGATAGGATTGAGGATAGGATAGGATAGAGTACAGGTTAGGGGATTGAATACTATAGAGGATAGAATAGGATAGAGGATAGGATTGAGAATAAGATAGGATAGAGGATAGGATAGGATAGAGGATGGGATAGGGGATTGGATAGGATAGGGGATAGGAGACGTTAGAAGATAGGATAGGATAGAGGATAGGATAGAGGATACGATAGGATATATGATTGGATAGGATAGGGGATAGGATAGGATAGAGGATAGGATAGGATAGAGGATAGGATAGAGGATAGGATAGAGGATAGGATAGAGGATAGAATAGGATTGAGGATAGGATAGGATAGAGGATAGTATAGAGGATTTGATAGAGGATAGGATAGAGGATAGGATAGAGGATAGGATAGAGGATAGGATAGAGGATGGGATAGGGGATTGGATAGGTTAGAGAATAGGATAGGATAGTGGATAATATAGGATAGACGATAGGATAGGGGATAGGATAGGCTGGAGGACAGGAGACGATAGAGGATAGGATAGGATAGCGGATAGGATAGGATAGAGGAGAGGATAGGATAGAGGATAGGATAGGATAGAGGATAGGATAGCATAGAGGATAGTATAGGATAGAGGATCGGATAGAGAATAAGATAGGATAGAGGATAGGTTAGGATAGAGGATAGGATAGGGGATTGGATAGGATAGGGGATAGGAGACGATAGAGGATAGGATAGGATAGAGGATAGGATAGGATAGAGGATAGGATAGAGGATAGGATAGGGTAGAGGGTAGGATAGGATAGAGTATAGGATAGGATAGAGGATAGGATAGAGGATAGGATAGAGGATAGGATAGAGGATAGAATAGGATTGAGGATAGGATAGGATAGAGGATAGGATAGAGGATTTGATAGAGGATAGGATAGAGGATAGGATAGAGGATAGGATAGAGGATAGGTTAGAGGATGGGATAGGGGATTGGATAGGATAGAGAATAGGATAGGATAGTGGATAATATAGGATAGAGGATAGGATAGGGGATAGGATAGGCTGGAGGACAGGAGACGATAGAGGATAGGATAGGATAGAGGATAGGATAGGATAGAGGAGAGGATAGGATAGAGGATAGGATAGGATAGAGGATAGGATAGCATAGAGGATAGGATAGGATAGAGGATCGGATAGAGAATAAGATAGGATAGAGGATAGGTTAGGATAGAGGTTAGGATAGGGGATTGGATAGGATAGGGGATAGGAGACGATAGAGGATAGGATTGGATAGAGGATAGGATAGAGTATAGGATAGAGGATAGGATAGAGGATTGGATAGGATAGAGGATTGGATAGGATAGAGGATAGGATAGGATAGAGGATAGGATAGAGGATAGGATAGAGGATAGGATAGAGGATAGAGGAGAGGATAGGATAGAGTATAGGATAGGATAGAGGATAGGATAGGATAGAGGATAGGATAGGATAGAGGATACGATATTATAGAGGATAGGATAGGATTGAGAATAGGATAGGATTGAGGATAGGATAGAGGACAGGATAGCATAGAGGATAGGATAGGATTGGCGATAGGATAGGATAGAGGATAGGATATAATAGAGGATACGATATTATAGAGGATAGGATAGGATAGAGGATAGTATTGGATAGAGGATAGTATAGGATAGAGGATAGAGGATAGGATAGGATAGAGTATAATATAGGGCAGATTATGGGATAGCATACAGGATACGATAGGATAGAGGATAGGATAGAGGATAGCAGAGCATGGAGGATAGGATAGGATTAAGGATAGGATAGGATAGAGGATAGGATAGAGGATAGGATAGGATAGAGGATAGAATAGGATAGATGATAGGATAGGATAGGGGATAGGATAGGATTGAAAATAGGATAGCATAGAGGATAGGATAGGATAGAGGATAGGATTGGATAGAGGATAGGATAGGATAGAGGATAGAGGATATGATAGTGTAGAGGATAGGATAGGATTGAGAATAGGATAGGAAAGAGGATAGGATAGGATAGAGGATAGGATAGGATTGAGGATAGGATAGGATAGAGGATAGGATTGGATAGAGGATAGGATAGAGTATAGGATAGAGGATAGGATAGAGGATTGGATAGGATAGAGGATAGGATAGGATAGAGGATAGGATAGGGTTGAGGATCGGATAAGATAGAGGATTGGATAGGATAGAGGATAGGATTGGATAGAGGATAGGATAGAGGATAGGATAGATCATAGGATAGAGGATTGAATAGGGTAGAGGATAGGATACGATAGAGGATAGGATAGGATAGAGGATAGTATAGGATAGAGGATAGGATAGAGGATAGGATAGAGGATAGGATAGAGGATAGAGGAGAGGATAGGATAGAGGATAGGATAGGATAGAGGATAAGATAGCGTAGAGGATAGGATAGGATAGAGGATCGGATAGAGAATAAGATAGGATAGAGGATAGGTTAGGATAGAGGTTAGGATAGGGGATTGGATAGGATAGGGGATAGGAGACGATAGAGGATAGGATTGGATAGAGGATAGGATAGAGTATAGGATAGAGGATAGGATAGAGGATTGGATAGGATAGAAGATAGGATAGGATAGAGGATAGGATAGGATTGAGGATCGGATAAGATAGAGGATTGGATAGGATAGAGGACAGGATTGGATAGAGGATAGGATAGGGGATTGGATAGGATAGGGGATAGGAGACGTTAGAGGATAGGATAGGATAGAGGATAGGATAGAGGATAGAATAGGATTGAGGATAGGATAGGATAGAGGATAGGATAGAGGATTTGATAGAGGATAGGATAGAGGATAGGATAGAGGATAGGATAGAGGATAGGATAGAGGATGGGATAGGGGATTGGATAGGATAGAGAATAGGATAGGATAGTGGATAATATAGGATAGAGGATAGGATAGGGGATAGGATAGGCTGGAGGACAGGAGACGATAGAGGATAGGATAGGATAGAGGATTGGATAGGATAGAGGAGAGGATAGGATAGAGGATAGGATAGGATAGAGTATAGGATAGCATAGAGGATAGGATAGGATAGAGGATCGGATAGAGAATAAGATAGGATAGAGGATAGGTTAGGATAGAGGATAGGATAGGGGATAGGAGACGATAGAGTACAGGATAGGATAGAGGATAGGATAGGATAGAGGATAGGATAGGATAGAGGATAGGATAGAGGATAGGATAGAGGATAGGATAGGGTAGAGGGTAGGATAGGATAGAGTATAGGATAGGATAGAGGATAGGATAGGATAGAGGATAGGATAGGATAGAGGATACGATATTATAGAGGATAGGATAGGATTGAGAATAGGATAGGATTGAGGATAGGATAGAGGACAGGATAGCATAGAAGATAGGATAGGATTGACGATAGGATAGGATAGAGGATAGGATATAATAGAGGATACGATATTATAGAGGATAGGATAGGATAGAGGATAGTATTGGATAGAGGATAGTATAGGATAGAGGATAGAGGATAGGATAGGATAGAGTATAATATAGGGCAGATGATGGGATAGCATACAGGATACGATAGGATAGAGGATAGGATAGAGGATAGCAGAGCATGGAGGATAGGATAGGATTAAGGATAGGATAGCATAGAGGATAGGATAGGATAGAGGATAGGATTGGATAGAGGATAGGATAGGATAGAGGATAGAGGATATGATAGTGTAGAGGATAGGATAGGATAGAGAATAGGATAGGATAGAGGATATTATATAATAGAGGATAGGAGAGGATAGAGGATAGGATAGGATAGAGGTTAGGATAGGATAGAGGATAGGATAGAGGTTTGGATAGACTAGAGGATAGGATAGGATAGAGGATAGGATAGGATAGAGGATAGAGGATAGGATAGGATAGAGGATAGGATAGGATAGAGGAGAGGATAGGATAGAGTATAGGATAGGATAGAGGATAGGATAGGATATAGGATAGGATAGGATAGAGGATAGGATAGGGGATTGGATAGGATAGGGGATTGGAGACGATAGAGGATAGGATAGGATAGAGGATAGGATAGGATAGAGGATAGGATAGGATAGAGGATAGGATAGAGGATAGGATAGGATAGAGGATAGGATAGGATAGAGGATAGGATAGAATAGAGGATAGGATAGAGGATAGGATAGCATGGAGGATAGGATAGGATTAAGGATAGGATAGGATAGAGGATAGGATAGGATAGAGTATAATATAGGGCAGATGATGGGATAGGATACAGGATACGATAGGATAGAGGATGGGATAGGATAGAGGATAGGATAGGATAGAGGATTGGATAGGATTGAGGCTAGGATAGGATAGAGTATAGAATAGGATAGAGGATAGGATAGGATAGAGGATAGGATAGGATTGAGGATCGGATAAGATAGAGGATTGGATAGGATAGAGGATAGGATTGGATAGAGGATAGGATAGGATAGAGGATACGATATTATAGAGGATAGGATAGGATAGATTATAGGATAGGATGGTGGATAATATAGGATAGAGGATAGGATAGGGGATTGGATTGGATGGAGGACAGGAGACGATAGAGGATAGGATAGGATAGAGGATAGGATAGGATAGAGGAGAGGATAGGATAGAGTATAGGGTAGAATAGAGGATAGGATAGGATATAGGATAGGATAGGATTCGATTGAGGATAGCATATGATAGAGGATAGCATACAGTATAGGATAGAGGAATGGATAGGATAGAGGATAGGATAGGATAGAGGATAGGATAGGATAGAAGATAGGATACGATAGAGGATAGGATAGGATAGAAGATAGGATAGGATAGAGAATAGGATAGGAAATAGGATAGGATAGGATAGAGGATAGGATAGGATAGGATTGAGGATAGGATTGGATAGAGGATAGGATAGGATAGAGGATAGAGGATAGAAGATAGGATAGGATAGAGGATAGGATAGGATAGAGGATAGGATAGGATAGAGGATAGAGGATATGATAGTGTAGAGGATAGGATAGGATAGAGAATAGGATAGGATAGAGGATAGGATAGGATAGAGGATAGGATAGGATAGAGGTTACGATATTATAGAGGATAGGATAGGATAGAGGATAGGATAGGATAGTTGTTACGATAGGATAGAGAATAGGATAGGATAGTGGATAATATAGGATAGAGGATAGGATAGGGGATTGGATTGGATGGAGGACAGGAGACGAAAGAGGATAGGATAGGATAGAGGATAGGACAGGATAGAGGATAGGATAGGATAGAGGAGAGGATAGGATAGAGTATAGGATAGGATAGAGGATAGGATAGGATATAGGATAGGATAGGATAGAGGATAGGATAGGGGATTGGATAGGATAGGGGATTGGAGACGATAGAGGATAGGATAGGATAGAGGATAGGATAGGACAGAGGATAGGATAGGATAGAGGATAGGATAGAGGATAGGATAGGATAGAGGATAGGATAGGATAGAGGATAGGATAGGATAGAGGATAGGATAGAATAGAGGGTAGGATAGAGGATAGGATAGCATGGAGGATAGGATAGGATTAAGGATAGGATAGGATAGAGGATAGGATAGGATAGAGTATAGGATAGGATTGAGGCTAGGATAGGATAGAGTATAGAATAGGATAGAGGATAGGATAGGATAGAGGATAGGATAGGATTGAGGATCGGATAAGATAGAGGATTGGATAGGATAGAGGATAGGATTGGATAGAGGATAGGATAGAGGATAGGATAAATCATAGGATAGAGGATTGAATAGGATAGAGGATAGGATAGGATAGAGGATAGGATAGGATAGCGGATAGGATAGGATATATGATTGCATACGATAGGGGATAGGATAGGATAGAGGATAGGATAGGATAGCGGATAGGATAGGATATATGATTGGATAGGATAGGGGATAGGATAGGATTGAGGATAGGATAGGATTGAGGATAGGATAGGATAGAGTACAGGTTAGGGGATTGAATACTATAGAGGATAGAATAGGATAGAGGATAGGATTGAGAATAAGATAGGATAGAGGATAGGATAGGATAGAGGATGGGATAGGGGATTGGATAGGATAGGGGATAGGAGACGTTAGAGGATAGGATAGGATAGAGGATAGGATAGAGGATACGATAGGATATATGATTGGATAGGATAGGGGATAGGATAGGATAGAGGATAGGATAGGATAGTGGATAGGATAGAGGATAGGATAGAGGATAGGATAGAGGATAGAATAGGATTGAGGATAGGATAGGATAGAGGATAGGATAGAGGATTTGATAGAGGATAGGATAGAGGATAGGATAGAGGATAGGATAGAGGATGGGATAGGGGATTGGATAGGATAGTTGATACGATAGGATAGAGAATAGGATAGGATAGTGGATAATATAGGATAGAGGATAGGATAGGGGATAGGATAGGCTGGAGGACAGGAGACGATAGAGGATAGGATAGGATAGAGGATAGGATAGGATAGATGTTAAGATAGGATAGAGGATAGGATAGAGGATAGGATAGGATAGAGCATAGGATACGATAGAGGACAGGAGATGATAGAGGATAGGATAGGATAGAGGATAGGATAGGATAGGATAGAGGATAGGATACGATAGAGGTTAGGATAGATGATATTATAGGATAGTGGACAGGATAGGATAGAGGATACGATATTACACAGGATAGGATAGGATAGAGGACAGGATAGGATAGAGGACAGGATAGGATTCAGGATAGGATAGGATAGAGGATAGGACAGGATAGGATACAGAATAGGTTAGGGTAGATGATATTATAGGATAGATCACAGGATAGGATAGAGGATCCGATATTATAGAGGGTAGGATAGGATAGAGGATAGGATAGAGGATAGGATGGTGGATAGGACACGATACGGGATAGGATAGGATAGGATAGAGAATAGAATAGGAAAGATGATATTATAGGATTGAGGATAGGATAGGATGGGGTATTGGATAGGATACAGGATAGGAGACGATAGAGGTTAGGATACGGTAGAGGATAGGATAGGATAGAGAATATTATAGGATAGATGATATTAAAGGCAAGAGGATAGGATATGATAGAGGCTACGATATTATACAGGATAGGATAGGATAGAGGATCGGATAGGATAGGATAGAGGATAGGATAGAGGATAGGATAGAGGATAGGATAGAGGATAGGATAGGATAGAGCATAGGATAGGATAGAGGATACGATAGGGGATTGGACAGTATAGATGATAATATAGGAAAGAGGAGAGGATATGATAGAGGATACGATATTATAGAGGATAGGATAGGATAGAGGATCGGATAGGATAGCGTAGAGGATCGTATAGGATAGGATAGAGGATCGGATAGGATAGGATAGAGGATAGGATAGGGGATTGGATAGGATCGAGGACAGGAGACGATTGACGATAGGATAGGATAGAGGATCGGATAGGATAGGGTAGATGATAGGATAGGGGATTGGATAGAATAGAACACAGGAGACGATAGCGGATAGGATATGATACAGGATAGGATAGTATAGAGGATAGGATAGGATAGAGGATAGGATAGAGGATAGGATACGATAGAGGATAGGATAGGATAGAGGATAGGATAGGATAGAGGATAGGATAGGATAGAGGATAGGATAGGATAGAGGATCGGATAGGATAGGATAGATGATAGGATAGTTGATTGGATAGGATAGAGGATAGGATACGATACGGGGTAGGATAGGATAGGATAGAGAATAGAATAGGAAAAATAATATTATAGGATTGAGGATAGGATAGGATAGTGGATAGGTTAAAGGATTGGATAGAATAGAGGATAGGATATTGGATTGGATAGGATAGAGGATAGGATACGATAGAGGATAGGATAGGATAGAGAAGAGGATAGAGGATAGGATAGGATAGAGGACAGCATAGGATTGAGGATAGGATAGGATAGAGGATAGGATAAGATAGGATAGAGAATAGGATAGAGGATAGAATAGGATAGAGGATAGGATAGGATAGAGGATAGGATAGGATAGAGGATAGGATAGGACTGAAGATGGGATAGGATTGAGGATAGGATAGGATAGAGGATAGGATAGAGGATTGGATAGGATAGAGGACAGGATACGATAGAGGATAGGATAGGATAGAGGATAGGATAGGATAGAGGATAGGATAGGATTGCATAGAGTATAGGGTAGAGGATATTATAGGATAGTGGATACGATTGGATTGAGGATAGGATAGGATAGAAGATGGGATAGAGGATAGGATAGGATAGTGGATAGGATAGGATAGAGGATAGAGAATAGGATACGATATAGGATAGAGAATAGGATAGGATATAGGATAGGATAGGATAGAGGATAGGACAGGATAGAGGATATGATAGGATAGAGGATAGGATGGAGGATAGGATAGGATTGAGGGTAGGATTGGATAGAGGATAGGATAGGATGGAGGATAGGACAGGACAGAGGATATGATAGGATAGAGGATGGGATAGGATAGAGGATACGATAGGATAGAGGATAGGATATCATAGTGGATTGGATAGGATGCAGGATAGGATAGGATAGAGGATAGTATAGGATAGAGTATAGGATATGATAGGATAGAGGATGGGATAGGATAGAGGATAGGATAGGATAGAGGATAGAGGATAGGATAGAGGATAGCATAGAGGATAGGATAGGATAGAGGGTAGGGTAGAATTTGGATAGGATACAGGATAGGATTGGATAGAGAAGAGGATAGGATAGAGGATATTATAGGGTAGAGGATAGGATAGGATAGAGGATACGATATGATAGAGGATAGGAAAGAGTATAGGATATATTACATTATAGGATAGGATTGAGTATAGGATGGGATAGAGGATAGGATAGGGTATTGCGTAGGATAGAGGATAGGATAGGATAGAGGATAGGATAGGATAGAGGATAGGATACGATAGAGGATAGGATAGGATAGAGGATAGGATAGGATAGAGGATAGGATAGGATAGAGGATAGGATAGGATAGATGATAGGACAGGATAGAGGATTGGATAGAATAGAGGGTAATGTAGAATTTAGATAGGATACAGGATAGGATAGGATTGAGGATAGGATAGGATAGAGAATGGGATAGGATAGAGGATATTATAGTGTAGAGGATAGGATAGGATAGATGATAGGATAGTTGATTGGATAGGATAGAGGATAGGATACGATACGGGGTAGGATAGGATAGGATAGAGAATAGAATAGGAAAAATAATATTATAGGATTGAGGATAGGATAGGATAGTGGATAGGTTAAAGGATTGGATAGAATAGAGGATAGGATATTGGATTGGATAGGATAGAGGATAGGATACGATAGAGGATAGGATAGGATAGAGAAGAGGATAGAGGATAGGATAGGATAGAGGACAGCATAGGATTGAGGATAGGATAGAGGATTGTATAGGATATAGGACACGGTTCGATAGAGGATAGGATAGGATAGGGGATAGGGTAGAGGATAGGATAGAGGATAGGATAGGATAGAGGATAGGATAGAGGATAGGATAGGATAGAGGGTAGGATAGGATAGAGGATAGGATAGGATAGAGGATAGGATAGGATAGAGGATAGGATAGGATAGAGGATAGGATAGGATAGAGGATAGGATAGGATAGAGGATAGGATAAGATAGGATAGAGAATAGGATAGGATAGAGGATAGGATAGAGGATAGAATAGGATAGAGGATAGGATAGGATAGAGGATAGGATAGGATAGAGGATAGGATAGAGGATTGGATAGGATAGAGGACAGGATACGATAGAGGATAGGATAGGATAGAGGATAGGATAGGATAGAGGATAGGATAGGATTGCATAGAGTATAGGGTAGAGGATATTATAGGATAGTGGATACGATTGGATTGAGGATAGGATAGGATAGAAGATAGGATAGAGGATAGGATAGGATAGTGGATAGGATAGGATAGAGGATAGAGAATAGGATACGATATAGGATAGAGAATAGGATAGGATATAGGATAGGATAGGATAGAGGGTAGGGTAGAATTTGGATAGGATACAGGATAGGATTGGATAGAGAAGAGGATAGGATAGAGGATATTATAGGGTAGAGGATAGGATAGGTTAGAGGATACGATATGATAGAGGATAGGAAAGAGTATAGGATATAATACAGTATAGGATAGGATTGAGTATAGGATGGGATAGAGGATAGGATAGGGTATTGCATAGGATAGAGGATAGGATAGGATAGAGGATAGGATAGGATAGAGGATAGGATACGATAGAGGATAGGATAGGATAGAGGATAGGATAGGATAGAGGATAGGATAGGATAGAGGATAGGATAGGATAGAGGATAGGATAGGATAGATGATAGGACAGGATAGAGGATTGGATAGAATAGAGGGTAATGTAGAATTTGGATAGGATACAGGATAGGATAGGATAGAGGATAGGATAGGATAGAGAATGGGATAGGATAGAGGATATTATAGTGTAGAGGATAGGATAGGATAGAGGATACGATATGATAGAGGATAGGAAAGAGGATAGGATATAATACAGTATAGGATAGGATTGAGTATAGGATGGGTTAGAGGATGGATATGGGATTGAATAGGACAGAAGATAGGATAGGATAGAGGATAGGATAGGATAGGGGATAGAGGATAGAGGATAGGATAGGATAGAGGATAGGATAGAGGATAGGATAGGATAGGGGATAGGATAGGATAGAGGATAGGATAGGATAGAGAATAGGATAGGATAGAGGATAGGATAGAGGATAGGATAGGATAGAGGATAGGATAGGATAGAGGATAGGATAGGATAGAGGATAGGATAGGATAGAGGATAGGATAGGATAGAGGATAGGATAGGATAGAGGATAGGATAGGATAGAGGATAGGATAGGATAGAGGATAGGATAGGATAGAGGATAGGATAGGATAGAGGATAGGATAGGATAGAGGATAGGATAGGATAGAGGATAGGATAGGATAGAGGATAGGATAGGATAGAGGATAGGATAGGATAGAGGATAGGATAGGATAGAGGATAGGATAGGATAGAGGATAGGATAGGATAGAGGATAGGATAGGATAGTGGATAGGATAGGATAGAGGATAGGATACAGGATAGGATAGGATAGGGGATAGGATAGGATAGAGGATAGGATAGGATAGAGAATAGGATAGGATAGAGGATAGGATAGAGGATAGGATAGGATAGAGGATAGGATAGGATAGAGGATAGGATAGGATAGAGGATAGGATAGGATAGGGGATAGGATAGGATAGAGGATAGGATAGGATAGAGAATAGGATAGGATAGAGGATAGTATAGAGGATAGGATAGGATAGAGGATAGGATAGGATAGAGGATAGGATAGGATAGAGGATAGGATAGGATAGAGGATAGGATAGGATAGAGGATAGGATAGGATAGAGGATAGGATAGGATAGATGATATTATATGATAGATGCTACGATATTATAGAGGTTACGATAGGATAGAGGATAGGATAGGATAGAGAATAGGATATTATAAAGGATAGGATAGGATAGAGGATCGGATAGGATAGGATATAGGACAGTGGACGATAGAGGATAAGATAGGGTATTGGATAGGATAGAGGACAGGAGACGATAGAGGATAGGATAGGATAGAGGATAGGAGACGATAGAGGATAGGATAGATGATTGGATAGGATAGAGGACAGGAGACGATAGAGGATAGGATAGGATAGAGGAAAGGATAGAGGATAGGATAGAGGATATTATAGGGAAGAGGATAGGATATGATAGAGAATACGATATTATAGAGGATAGGATAGGATCGAGGATCGGATAGGACAGAGGATTGGATAGGATAGAGGATAGGATAGGATAGAGGATAGGATATAGGATAGGATAGGATAGAGGATAGGATAGATGATATTATAGGATAGTGGACAGGATAGGATAGAGGATACGATATTATACAGGATAGGATAGGATAGAGGACAGGATAGGATAGAGGACAGGATAGGATTCAGGATAGGATAGGATAGAGGATAGTACAGGATAGGATACAGAATAGGTTAGGGTAGATGATATTATAGGATAGATCACAGGATAGGATAGAGGATCCGATATTATAGAGGATAGGATAGGATAGAGGATAGGATAGAGGATAGGATGGAGGATAGGACACGATACGGGATAGGATAGGATACGATAGAGAATAGAATAGGAAAGATGATATTATAGGATTGAGGATAGGATAGGATAGGGTATTGGATAGGATACAGGATAGGAGACGATAGAGGTTAGGATACGGTAGAGGATAGGATAGGATAGAGAATATTATAGGATAGATGATATTAAAGGCAAGAGGATAGGATATGATAGAGGCTACGATATTATACAGGATAGGATAGGATAGAGGATCGGATAGGATAGGATAGAGGATAGGATAGGGGATTGGATAATATAGAGGATAGGAGACGATAGAGGATAGGATACGGTAGAGGATAGGATAGGATAGAGAACAGGAGAGGGTAGATGATATTATAGGCAATAGGATAGGATATGATAGAGGATACGATATTATACAGGATAGGATAGGATAGAGGACAGGATAGGATTCAGGATAGGATATAATAGGATAGGATAGAGGATAGGGGATTGAATAGGATAGAGGATAGGAGACAATAGAGGATAGGATAGGTCATTGGTTAGGATAGAGGACAGGAGACGATAGAGGATAGGATAGATGATTGGATAGGATAGAGGACACGAGACGATAGAGGATAATATAGGATAGAGGAAAGGATAGAGGATAGGATAGAGGGTTGGATAGGATAGAGGATATTATAGGGAAGAGGATAGGATATGATAGAGAATACGATATTATAGAGGATAGGATAGGATCGAGGATCGGGTAGGATAGAGGATAGGATAGGATAGAGGATAGGATAGAGGATAGGATAGGATAGAGGATAGGATAGGACTGAAGATGGGATAGGATTGAGGATAGGATAGGATAGAGGATAGGATAGAGGATATGATAGGATAGAGGATGGGATAGGATAGAGGATACGATAGGATAGAGGATAGGATAGCATAGTGGATTGGATAGGATAGAGGGTTTGGTAGAATTGGGATAGGATACAGGATAGGATAGGATAGAGGATAGGATAGGATAGAGAATGGGATAGGATAGAGGATATTATAGTGTAGAGGATAGGATAGGATAGAGGATACGATATGATAGAGGATAGGAAAGAGGATAGGATATAATACAGTATAGGATAGGATTGGGTATAGGATGGGTTAGAGGATGGATATGGGATTGGATAGGATAGAAGATAGGATAGGATAGAGGATAGGATAGGATAGAGGATAGAGGATAGAGGATAGGATAGGATAGAGGATAGGATAGAGGATAGGATAGGATAGGGGATAGGATAGGATAGAGGATAGGATAGGATAGAGAATAGGATAGGATAGAGGATAGGATAGGATAGAGGATAGGATAGGATAGAGGATAGGATAGGATAGAGGATAGGATAGGATAGAGGATAGGATAGGATAGAGGATAGGATAGGATAGAGGATAGGATAGGATAGAGGATAGGATAGGATAGAGGATAGGATAGGATAGAGGATAGGATACGATAGAGGATAGGATAGGATAGAGGATAGGATACAGGATAGGATAGGATAGGGGATAGGATAGGATAGAGGATAGGATAGGATAGAGAATAGGATAGGATAGAGGATAGGATAGAGGATAGGATAGGATAGAGGATAGGATAGGATAGAGGATAGGATAGGATAGAGGATAGGATAGGATAGAGGATAGGATAGGATAGAGGATACGATATTATACAGGATAGGATAGGATAGAGGACAGGATAGGATTCAGGATAGGATATAATAGGATAGGATAGAGGATAGGATAGGGGATTGGTTAGGATAGGGGATTGAATAGGATAGGGGATTGGATAGGATAGAGGACAGGAGACGATAGAGGATAGGATAGGATAGAGGATAGGATAGGATAGAGGATAGGATAGGATGGATGTTAGGATAGGATAGAGGATAGGATAGGATAGAGGATAGGATAGGATAGAGAATAGGATAGAATAGAGGATAGGATAGGATAGAGGATAGGATAGGATAGGATAGAAGAGAGGATAGGATAGAGGAGAGGATAGGATAGAGGATAGGATAGGATAGAGGATAGGATAGGATAGAGGATAGGATAGAGGATAGGATAGGATAGAGGGTAGGATAGGATAGAGGATAGGATAGGATAGAGGATAGGATAGGATAGAGGATAGGATAGGATAGAGGATAGGATTCGATAGAGGATAGGATAGGATAGAGGATAGGTTAGGATAGATGATATTATATGATAGAGGCTACGATATTATAGAGGTTACGATAGGATAGAGGATAGGATATTATAGAGGATAGGATAGGATAGAGGATCGGATAGGATAGGATATAGGACAGTAGACGATAGAGGATAAGATAGGGTATTGGATAGGATAGGGGATAGGAGACGATAGAGGATAGGATAGATGATTGGATAGGATAGAGGACAGGAGACGATAGAGGATAGGATAGGATAGGATAGAGGAAAGGATAGAGGATAGGATAGAGGATTGGATAGGATAGAGGATATTATAGGGAAGAGGATAGGATATGATAGAGAATACGATATTATAGAGGATAGGATAGGATCGAGGATCGGATAGGACAGAGGATTGGATAGGATAGGGGATAGGATAGAATAGAGGATAGAATATAGGATAGGATAGGATAGAGGATAGGATAGCATAGAGGAAAGGATAGAGGATAGGATAGAGGGTTGGATAGGATAGAGGATATTATAGGGAAGAGGATAGGATATGATAGAGAATACGATATTATAGAGGATAGGATAGGATAGAGGATAGGATAGGATAGAGGATAGGATAGGATAGAGGATAGGATAGGATAGAGGATCGGATAGGATAGCGTAGAGGATCGTATAGGATAGGATAGCTGATCGGATAGGATAGGATAGAGGATAGGATAGGGGATTGGATAGGATCGAGGACAGGAGACGATTGACGATAGGATAGGATAGAGGATCGGATAGGATAGGGTAGATGATAGGATAGGGGATTGGATAGGATAGAACACAGGAGACGATAGCGGATAGGATAGAATAGGATAGAGGATAGGATAGGATTGAGGATAGGATACGATAGAGAATAGGATAGAGGATAGGATAGGATAGAGGATAGGATATAGGATTGGATAGGATAGAGGATTGGATACGATAGAGGATCGGATAGGATAGGATTGAGGATAGGATACGATAGAGAATAGGATAGAGGATAGGATAGGATAGAGGATAGGATATAGGATTGGATAGGATAGAGGATTGGATACGATAGAGGATCGGATAGGATAGGATAGATGATAGGATAGGGGATTGGATAGGATAGAACACAGGAGACGATAGCGGATAGGATATGATACAGGATAGGATAGTATAGAGGATAGGATAGGATAGAGTATAGGATAGGATTGAGGATAGGATATAGGATTGAATAGGATAGAGGATAGGATACGATACGGGATAGGATAGGATAGGATAGAGAATAGAATAGGAAAGATGATATTAGAGGATTGAGGACAGGATAGGATAGTGGATTGGATAGGATAGAGCAGACGATAGAGGATAGGATAGGATAGAGGATAGGATAGGATAGAGGATAGGATAGGATAGAGGATAGGATAGGATAGAGGATAGGATAGGATAGAGGATAGGATAGGATAGAGGATAGGATAGGATAGAGGATAGGATAGGATAGAGGATAGGATAGGATAGAGGATAGGATAGGATAGAGGATAGGATAGGGGATTTGATAATATAGAGGATAGGTGACGATAGAGCATAGGATACGGTAGAGGATAGGATAGGATAGAGAACAGGACAGGGTAGATGATATTATAGGCAAGAGGATAGGATATGATAGAGGATACGATATTATACAGGATAGGATAGGATAGAGGACAGGATAGGATTCAGGATAGGATATAATAGGATAGGATAGAGGATAGGATAGGGGATTGGTTAGGATAGGGGATTGAATAGGATAGAGGATAGGAGACGATAGTGGATAGGATAGGGGATTGGATAGGATAGAGGACAGGAGACGATAGAGGATAGGATAGGATAGAGGATAGTATAGAGGATAGGATATAGGATAGGATAGAGAAGAGGATAGAGGATATTATAGGAAACAGTATAGGATATGATAGAGGATACGATATTATTGAGGATAGGATAGAATAGAGGATCGGACTGGATAGGATATGATAGAGGATAGGATAGGGGATTGGTTAGGATTGGGGATTGGATAGGATAGAGGATAGGAGACGATAGAGGATAGGATAGGGGATTGGTTAGGATATAGGACAGGAGACGATAGAGGATAGGATAGATGATTGGATAGGATAGAGGACAGGAGACGATAGAGGATAGGATAGGATAGAGGATAGGATAACATAGAGGAAAGGATAGAGGATAGGATAGAGGGTTGGATAGGATAGAGGATATTATAGGGAAGAGGATAGGATATGATAGAGAATAGGATATTATAGAGGATAGGATAGGATCGAGGATCGGATAGGATAGAGGATTGGATAGGATAGAGGATAGGATAGGATAGAGGATAGGATATAGGATTGGATAGGATAAAGGATAGGATACGATAGAGGATAGGATAGGATAGAGGATAGGATAGGATAGAGGATAGGATAGGATAGAGGATAGGATAGGATAGAGGATAGGATAGGATAGAGGATAGGATAGGATAGAGGATCGGATAGGATAGGATAGATGATAGGATAGTTGATTGGATAGGATAGAGGATAGGATACGATACGGGGTAGGATAGGGTAGGATAGAGAATAGAATAGGAAAGATAATATTAGAGGATTGAGGATAGGATAGGATAGTGGATAGGTTAAAGGATTGGATAGAATAGAGGATAGGATATTGGATTGGATAGGATAGAGGATAGGATACGATAGAGGATAGGATAGGATAGAGAAGAGGATAGAGGATAGGATAGGATAGAGGACAGCATAGGATTGAGGATAGGATAGAGGATTGTATAGGATATAGGACACGGTACGATAGAGGATAGGATAGGATAGGGGATAGGGTAGAGGATAGGATAGGATAGAGGACAGGATAGGATAGAGGACAGGATAGGATAGAGGATAGGATAGGATAGAGAATAGGACAGGAAAGAGGATAGGATAGGATTGAGGATAGGACAGGATAGAGGCTAGGATAGGATAGAGGATAGGATAGGATGGAGGATAGGATAGGATAGAGGATAGGATAGGATAGAGGATAGGATAGAATAGAGGATAGGATAAGATGGATGATGGGATATGACAGAGGATAGGATAGTATAGAGTATAGGATTGGAGAGAGAATAGGATAGGATTGGGATAGATAGATAGGATAGATAATAGAGGATAGGATAGGATAGAGGATAGGATAGGATAGAGGATAGGATAGGATAGAGGATAGGATAGGATAGAGGATAGGATAGGATCGAGGATAGGATAGGGGATTTGATAATATAGAGGATAGGTGACGATAGAGCATAGGATACGGTAGAGGATAGGATAGGATAGAGAACAGGACAGGGTAGATGATATTATAGGCAAGAGGATAGGATATGATAGAGGATACGATATTATACAGGATAGGATAGGATAGAGGACAGGATAGGATTCAGGATAGGATATAATAGGATAGGATAGAGGATAGGATAGGGGATTGGTTAGGATAGGGGATTGAATAGGATAGAGGATAGGAGACGATAGTGGATAGGATAGGGGATTGGATAGGATAGAGGACAGGAGACGATAGAGGATAGGATAGGATAGAGGATAGTATAGAGGATAGGATATAGGATAGGATAGAGAAGAGGATAGAGGATATTATAGGAAACAGTATAGGATATGATAGAGGATACGATATTATTGAGGATAGGATAGAATAGAGGATCGGACTGGATAGGATAGGATAGAGGATAGGATAGGGGATTGGTTAGGATTGGGGATTGGATAGGATAGAGGATAGGAGACGATAGAGGATAGGATAGGGGATTGGTTAGGATAGAGGACAGGAGACGATAGAGGATAGGATAGATGATTGGATAGGATAGAGGACAGGAGACGATAGAGGATAGGATAGGATAGAGGATAGGATAACATAGAGGAAAGGATAGAGGATAGGATAGAGGGTTGGATAGGATAGAGGATATTATAGGGAAGAGGATAGGATATGATAGAGAATAGGATATTATAGAGGATAGGATAGGATCGAGGATCGGATAGGATAGAGGATTGGATAGGATAGAGGATAGGATAGGATAGAGGATAGGATAGGATAGAGGATAGGATAGGATAGAGGATAGGATAGGGGATTTGATAATATAGAGGATAGGTGACGATAGAGCATAGGATACGGTAGAGGATAGGATAGGATAGAGAACAGGACAGGGTAGATGATATTATAGGCAAGAGGATAGGATATGATAGAGGATACGATATTATACAGGATAGGATAGGATAGAGGACAGGATAGGATTCAGGATAGGATATAATAGGATAGGATAGAGGATAGGATAGGGGATTGGTTAGGATAGGGGATTGAATAGGATAGAGGATAGGAGACGATAGTGGATAGGATAGGGGATTGGATAGGATAGAGGACAGGAGACGATAGAGGATAGGATAGGATAGAGGATAGTATAGAGGATAGGATATAGGATAGGATAGAGAAGAGGATAGAGGATATTATAGGAAACAGTATAGGATATGATAGAGGATACGATATTATTGAGGATAGGATAGAATAGAGGATCGGACTGGATAGGATAGGATAGAGGATAGGATAGGGGATTGGTTAGGATTGGGGATTGGATAGGATAGAGGATAGGAGACGATAGAGGATAGGATAGGGGATTGGTTAGGATAGAGGACAGGAGACGATAGAGGATAGGATAGATGATTGGATAGGATAGAGGACAGGAGACGATAGAGGATAGGATAGGATAGAGGATAGGATAACATAGAGGAAAGGATAGAGGATAGGATAGAGGGTTGGATAGGATAGAGGATATTATAGGGAAGAGGATAGGATATGATAGAGAATAGGATATTATAGAGGATAGGATAGGATCGAGGATCGGATAGGATAGAGGATTGGATAGGATAGAGGATAGGATAGGATAGAGGATAGGATATAGGATTGGATAGGATAAAGGATAGGATACGATAGAGGATAGGATAGGATAGAGGATAGGATAGGATAGAGGATAGGATAGGATAGAGGATAGGATAGGATAGAGGATAGGATAGGATAGAGGATAGGATAGGATAGAGGATAGGATAGGATAGAGGATAGGATAGGATAGAGGATAGGATAGGATAGAGGATAGGATAGGATAGAGGATCGGATAGGATAGGATAGATGATAGGATAGTTGATTGGATAGGATAGAGGATAGGATACGATACGGGGTAGGATAGGATAGGATAGAGAATAGAATAGGAAAGATAATATTAAAGGATTGAGGATAGGATAGGATAGTGGATAGGTTAAAGGATTGGATAGAATAGAGGATAGGATATTGGATTGGATAGGATAGAGGATAGGATACGATAGAGGATAGGATAGGATAGAGAAGAGGATAGAGGATAGGATAGGATAGAGGACAGCATAGGATTGAGGATAGGATAGAGGATTGTATAGGATATAGGACACGGTACGATAGAGGATAGGATAGGATAGGGGATAGGGTAGAGGATAGGATAGGATAGAGGACAGGATAGGATAGAGGACAGGATAGGATAGAGGATAGGATAGGATAGAGAATAGGACAGGAAAGAGGATAGGATAGGATTGAGGATAGGACAGGATAGAGGCTAGGATAGGATAGAGGATAGGATAGGATGGAGGATAGGATAGGATAGAGGATAGGATAGGATAGAGGATAGGATAGAATAGAGGATAGGATAAGATGGATGATGGGATATGACAGAGGATAGGATAGTATAGAGTATAGGATTGGAGAGAGAATAGGATAGGATTGGGATAGATAGATAGGATAGATAATAGAGGATAGGATAGGATAGAGGATAGGATAGGATAGAGGATAGGATAGGATAGAGGATAGGATAGGATAGAGGATAGGATAGGATAGGGGATAGGATAGGATAGAGGATAGGATAGGATAGAGGATAGGATAGGATAGGATAGAAGAGAGGATAGGATAGAGGAGAGGATAGGATAGAGGATAGGATAGGATAGAGGATAGGATAGGATAGAGGATAGGATAGAGGATAGGATAGGATAGAGGGTAGGATAGGATAGAGGATAGGATAGGATAGAGGATAGGATAGGATAGAGGATAGGATATAGGATTGAATAGGATAGAGGATAGGATACGATACGGGATAGGATAGGATAGGATAGAGAATAGAATAGGAAAGATGATATTAGAGGATTGAGGACAGGATAGGATAGTGGATTGGATAGGATAGAGCAGACGATAGAGGATAGGATAGGATAGAGCATATAATAGGATAGATGATATAATATGATAGAGGTTAGAATATGATAGAGGATACGATATTATAGAGGATACGATAGGATAGAGGATAGGATAGGATAGAGGATAGGATAGGGGATTGGATAGGATAGAGGATAGGATAGGATAGAGGATAGGATACGATAGAGGATAGGTTAGGATAGAGGATCGGATCGGATAGGATAGAGGATAGGATAGGGGATTGGATAGGATAGAGAACAGGAGACGATAGAGGATAGGATAGGATAGAGAAGAGGATAGAGGATAGGATAGGATAGAGGACAGCATAGGATTGAGGATAGGATAGAGGATTGTATAGGATATAGGACACGGTTCGATAGAGGATAGGATAGGATAGGGGATAGGGTATAGGATAGGATAGAGGATAGGATAGGATAGAGGATAGGATACAGGATAGGATAGGATAGAGGGTAGGATAGGATAGAGGATAGGATAGGATAGAGGATAGGATAGGATAGAGGATAGGATAGGATAGAGGATAGGATAGGATAGAGGATAGGATAGGATAGAGGATAGGATAAGATAGGATAGAGAATAGGATAGGATAGAGGATAGGATAGAGGATAGAATAGGATAGAGGATAGGATAGGATAGAGGATAGGATAGGATAGAGGATAGGATAGGACTGAAGATGGGATAGGATTGAGGATAGGATAGGATAGAGGATAGGATAGAGGATTGGATAGGATAGAGGACAGGATACGATAGAGGATAGGATAGGATAGAGGATAGGATAGGATAGAGGATAGGATAGGATAGATGTTAAGATAGGATAGAGGATAGGATAGAGGATAGGATAGGATAGAGGATAGGATAGGATAGAGGATAGGATACGATAGAGGATAGGATAGGATAGAGGATAGGATACAGGATAGGATATAGGATAGGATAGAGAAGAGGATAGAGGATATTATAGGAAACAGTATAGGATATGATAGAGGATACGATATTATTGAGGATAGGATAGAATAGAGGATCGGACTGGATAGGATAGGATAGAGGATAGGATAGGGGATTGGTTAGGATTGGGGATTGGATAGGATAGAGGATAGGATAGGGGATTGGTTAGGATTGGGGATTGGATAGGATAGAGGATAGGAGACGATAGAGGATAGGATAGGGGATTGGTTAGGATAGAGGACAGGAGACGATAGAGGATAGGATAGATGATTGGATAGGATAGAGGACAGGAGACGATAGAGGATAGGATAGGATAGAGGATAGGATAGCATAGAGGAAAGGATAGAGGATAGGATAGAGGGTTGGATAGGATAGAGGATAGGATAGGATAGAGGATAGGATAGGATAGAGGATAGGATAGGATAGAGGATAGGATAGGATGGATGATAGGATAGGATAGAGGATAGGATAGGATAGAGGATAGGATAGGATAGAGGATAGGATAGAATAGAGGATAGGATAGGATAGAGGATAGGATAGGATAGAGGATAGGATAGGATAGGATAGAAGAGAGGATAGGATAGAGGAGAGGATAGGATAGAGGATAGGATAGGATAGAGGATAGGATAGGATAGAGGATAGGATAGGATAGAGGATAGGATAGGATAGAGGATAGGATAGGATAGAGGATAGGATAGGATAGATGATATTATATGATAGATGCTACGATATTATAGAGGTTACGATAGGATAGAGGATAGGATAGGATAGAGGATAGGATATTATAGAGGATAGGATAGGATAGAGGATCGGATAGGATAGGATATAGGACAGTGGACGATAGAGGATAAGATAGGGTATTGGATAGGATAGAGGACAGGAGACGATAGAGGATAGGATAGGATAGAGGATAGGAGACGATAGAGGATAGGATAGGATAGAGGAAAGGATAGAGGATAGGATAGAGGATTGGATAGGATAGAGGATATTATAGGGAAGAGGATAGGATATGATAGAGAATACGATATTATAGAGGATAGGATAGGATCGAGGATCGGATAGGACAGAGGATTGGATAGGATAGAGGATAGGATAGGATAGAGGATAGGATATAGGATAGGATAGGATAGAGGATAGGATAGCATAGAGGAAAGGATAGAGGATAGGATAGAGGGTTGGATAGGATAGAGGATATTATAGGGAAGAGGATAGGATATGATAGAGAATACGATATTATAGAGGATAGAATAGGATAGAGGATAGGATAGGATAGAGGATAGGATAGGATAGAGGATAGGATAGGATAGAGGATAGGATACAGGATAGGATAGGATAGGGGATAGGATAGGATAGAGGATAGGATAGGATAGAGAATAGGATAGGATAGAGGATAGGATAGAGGATAGGATAGCGGATAGGATAGAGGATAGGATAGGATAGAGGATAGGATAGGATAGAGGATAGGATAGGATAGAGGATAGGATAGGATAGAGGATAGGATAGGATAGGGGATAGGATAGGATAGAGGATAGGATAGGATAGAGAATAGGATAGGATAGAGGATAGTATAGAGGATAGGATAGGATAGAGGATAGGATAGGATAGAGGATAGGATAGGATAGATAATAGGATAGTATAGAGGATAGGATAGGATAGAGGATAGGATAACATAGAGGAAAGGATAGAGGATAGGATAGAGGGTTGGATAAGATAGAGGATATTATAGGGAAGAGGATAGGATATGATAGAGAATAGGATATTATAGAGGATAGGATAGGATCGAGGATCGGATAGGATAGAGGATTGGATAGGATAGAGGATAGGATAGGATAGAGGATAGGATATAGGATTGGATAGGATAAAGGATAGGATACGATAGAGGATAGGATAGGATAGAGGATAGGATAGGATAGAGGATAGGATAGGATAGAGGATAGGATAGGATAGAGGATAGGATAGGATAGAGGATAGGATAGGATAGAGGATAGGATAGGGGATTTGATAATATAGAGGATAGGTGACGATAGAGCATAGGATACGGTAGAGGATAGGATAGGATAGAGAACAGGACAGGGTAGATGATATTATAGGCAAGAGGATAGGATATGATAGAGGATACGATATTATACAGGATAGGATAGGATAGAGGACAGGATAGGATTCAGGATAGGATATAATAGGATAGGATAGAGGATAGGATAGGGGATTGGTTAGGATAGGGGATTGAATAGGATAGAGGATAGGAGACGATAGTGGATAGGATAGGGGATTGGATAGGATAGAGGACAGGAGACGATAGAGGATAGGATAGGATAGAGGATAGTATAGAGGATAGGATATAGGATAGGATAGAGAAGAGGATAGAGGATATTATAGGAAACAGTATAGGATATGATAGAGGATACGATATTATTGAGGATAGGATAGAATAGAGGATCGGACTGGATAGGATAGGATAGAGGATAGGATAGGGGATTGGTTAGGATTGGGGATTGGATAGGATAGAGGATAGGAGACGATAGAGGATAGGATAGGGGATTGGTTAGGATAGAGGACAGGAGACGATAGAGGATAGGATAGATGATTGGATAGGATAGAGGACAGGAGACGATAGAGGATAGGATAGGATAGAGGATAGGATAACATAGAGGAAAGGATAGAGGATAGGATAGAGGGTTGGATAGGATAGAGGATATTATAGGGAAGAGGATAGGATATGATAGAGAATAGGATATTATAGAGGATAGGATAGGATCGAGGATCGGATAGGATAGAGGATTGGATAGGATAGAGGATAGGATAGGATAGAGGATAGGATATAGGATTGGATAGGATAAAGGATAGGATACGATAGAGGATAGGATAGGATAGAGGATAGGATAGGATAGAGGATAGGATAGGATAGAGGATAGGATAGGATAGAGGATAGGATAGGATAGAGGATAGGATAGGATAGAGGATAGGATAGGATAGAGGATAGGATAGGATAGAGGATAGGATAGGATAGAGGATCGGATAGGATAGGATAGATGATAGGATAGTTGATTGGATAGGATAGAGGATAGGATACGATACGGGGTAGGATAGGATAGGATAGAGAATAGAATAGGAAAGATAATATTAGAGGATTGAGGATAGGATAGGATAGTGGATAGGTTAAAGGATTGGATAGAATAGAGGATAGGATATTGGATTGGATAGGATAGAGGATAGGATACGATAGAGGATAGGATAGGATAGAGAAGAGGATAGAGGATAGGATAGGATAGAGGACAGCATAGGATTGAGGATAGGATAGAGGATTGTATAGGATATAGGACACGGTACGATAGAGGATAGGATAGGATAGGGGATAGGGTAGAGGATAGGATAGGATAGAGGACAGGATAGGATAGAGGACAGGATAGGATAGAGGATAGGATAGGATAGAGAATAGGACAGGAAAGAGGATAGGATAGGATTGAGGATAGGGCAGGATAGAGGCTAGGATAGGATAGAGGATAGGATAGGATGGAGGATAGGATAGGATAGAGGATAGGATAGGGGATTGGTTAGGATAGAGGACAGGAGACGATAGAGGATAGGATAGATGATTGGATAGGATAGAGGACAGGAGACGATAGAGGATAGGATAGGATAGAGGATAGGATAACATAGAGGAAAGGATAGAGGATAGGATAGAGGGTTGGATAGGATAGAGGATATTATAGGGAAGAGGATAGGATATGATAGAGAATAGGATATTATAGAGGATAGGATAGGATCGAGGATCGGATAGGATAGAGGATTGGATAGGATAGAGGATAGGATAGGATAGAGGATAGGATATAGGATTGGATAGGATAAAGGATAGGATACGATAGAGGATAGGATAGGATAGAGGATAGGATAGGATAGAGGATAGGATAGGATAGAGGATAGGATAGGATAGAGGATAGGATAGGATAGAGGATAGGATAGGATAGAGGATAGGATAGGATAGAGGATAGGATAGGATAGAGGATAGGATAGGATAGAGGATCGGATAGGATAGGATAGATGATAGGATAGTTGATTGGATAGGATAGAGGATAGGATACGATACGGGGTAGGATAGGATAGGATAGAGAATAGAATAGGAAAGATAATATTAGAGGATTGAGGATAGGATAGGATAGTGGATAGGTTAAAGGATTGGATAGAATAGAGGATAGGATATTGGATTGGATAGGATAGAGGATAGGATACGATAGAGGATAGGATAGGATAGAGAAGAGGATAGAGGATAGGATAGGATAGAGGACAGCATAGGATTGAGGATAGGATAGAGGATTGTATAGGATATAGGACACGGTACGATAGAGGATAGGATAGGATAGGGGATAGGGTAGAGGATAGGATAGGATAGAGGACAGGATAGGATAGAGGACAGGATAGGATAGAGGATAGGATAGGATAGAGAATAGGACAGGAAAGAGGATAGGATAGGATTGAGGATAGGGCAGGATAGAGGCTAGGATAGGATAGAGGATAGGATAGGATGGAGGATAGGATAGGATAGAGGATAGGATATGACAGAGGATAGGATAGTATAGAGTATAGGATTGGAGAGAGAATAGGATAGGATTGGGATAGATAGATAGGATAGATAATAGAGGATAGGATAGGATAGAGGATAGGATAGGATAGAGGATAGGATAGGATAGAGGATAGGATAGAGGATAGGATAGGATAGAGGATAGGATAGGATAGAGGATAGGTTAGGATGGATGATAGGATATGATAGAGGATAGGATAGGATAGAGGATAGGATAGGATAGAGGATAGGATAGAATAGAGGATAGGATAGGATAGAGGATAGGATAGGATAGAGGATAGGATAGGATAGGATAGAAGAGAGGATAGGATAGAGGAGAGGATAGGATAGAGGATAGGATAGGATAGAGGATAGGATAGGATAGAGGATAGGATAGAGGATAGGATAGGATAGAGGGTAGGATAGGATAGAGGATAGGATAGGATAGAGGATAGGATAGGATAGAGGATAGGATATAGGATTGAATAGGATAGAGGATAGGATACGATACGGGATAGGATAGGATAGGATAGAGAATAGAATAGGAAAGATGATATTAGAGGATTGAGGACAGGATAGGATAGTGGATTGGATAGGATAGAGCAGACGATAGAGGATAGGATAGGATAGAGCATATAATAGGATAGATGATATTATATGATAGAGGTTAGAATATGATAGAGGATACGATATTATAGAGGATACGATAGGATAGAGGATCGGATAGGATAGAGGATAGGATAGGGGATTGGATAGGATAGAGGACAGGAGACGATAGAGGATAGGATAGGATAGATTATAGGATAGGATAGAGGATAGGATAGGATAGAGGATAAGATAGGATAGAGGATAGGATAGGATAGAGGATAGGATAGGATTGAGGATAGGATAGGATAGAGGATAGGATAGGGGATAGGATAGGATCGAGGATCGGATAGGACAGAGGATTGGATAGGATAGAGGATAGGATAGGATAGAGGATAGGATAGGATAGGATATAGGACAGTAGACGATAGAGGATAAGATAGGGTATTGGATAGGATAGAGGACAGGAGACGATAGAGGATAGGATAGGATAGAGGATAGGAGACGATAGAGGATAGGATAGATGATTGGATAGGATAGAGGACAGGAGACGATAGAGGATAGGATAGGATAGAGGAAAGGATAGAGGATAGGATAGAGGATTGGATAGGATAGAGGATATTATAGGGAAGAGGATAGGATATGATAGAGAATACGATATTATAGAGGATAGGATAGGATCGAGGATCGGATAGGACAGAGGATTGGATAGGATAGAGGATAGGATAGGATAGAGGATAGGATATAGGATTGGATAGGATAAAGGATAGGATACGATAGAGGATAGGATAGGATAGAGGATAGGATAGGATAGAGGATAGGATAGGATAGAGGATAGGATAGGATAGAGGATAGGATAGGATAGAGGATAGGATAGGATAGAGGATAGGATAGGATAGAGGATAGGATAGGATAGAGGATCGGATAGGATAGGATAGATGATAGGATAGTTGATTGGATAGGATAGAGGATAGGATACGATACGGGGTAGGATAGGATAGGATAGAGAATAGAATAGGAAAGATAATATTAGAGGATTGAGGATAGGATAGGATAGTGGATAGGTTAAAGGATTGGATAGAATAGAGGATAGGATATTGGATTGGATAGGATAGAGGATAGGATACGATAGAGGATAGGATAGGATAGAGAAGAGGATAGAGGATAGAATAGGATAGAGGACAGCATAGGATTGAGGATAGGATAGAGGATTGTATAGGATATAGGACACGGTACGATAGAGGATAGGATAGGATAGGGGATAGGGTAGAGGATAGGATAGGATAGAGGACAGGATAGGATAGAGGACAGGATAGGATAGAGGATAGGATAGGATAGAGAATAGGACAGGAAAGAGGATAGGATAGGATTGAGGATAGGGCAGGATAGAGGCTAGGATAGGATAGAGGATAGGATAGGATGGAGGATAGGATAGGATAGAGAATAGAATAGGAAAGATAATATTAGAGGATTGAGGATAGGATAGGATAGTGGATAGGTTAAAGGATTGGATAGAATAGAGGATAGGATATTGGATTGGATAGGATAGAGGATAGGATACGATAGAGGATAGGATAGGATAGAGAAGAGGATAGAGGATAGGATAGGATAGAGGACAGCATAGGATTGAGGATAGGATAGAGGATTGTATAGGATATAGGACACGGTACGATAGAGGATAGGATAGGATAGGGGATAGGGTAGAGGATAGGATAGGATAGAGGACAGGATAGGATAGAGGACAGGATAGGATAGAGGATAGGATAGGATAGAGAATAGGACAGGAAAGAGGATAGGATAGGATTGAGGATAGGGCAGGATAGAGGCTAGGATAGGATAGAGGATAGGATAGGATGGAGGATAGGATAGGATAGAGGATAGGATAGGATAGAGGATAGGATAGAATAGAGGATAGGATAAGATGGATGATGGGATATGACAGAGGATAGGATAGTATAGAGTATAGGATTGGAGAGAGAATAGGATAGGATTGGGATAGATAGATAGGATAGATAATAGAGGATAGGATAGGATAGAGGATAGGATAGGATAGAGGATAGGATAGGATAGAGGATAGGATAGGATAGAGGATAGGATAGGATAGAGGATAGGTTAGGATGGATGATAGGATATGATAGAGGATAGGATAGGATAGAGGATAGGATAGGATAGAGGATAGGATAGAATAGAGGATAGGATAGGATAGAGGATAGGATAGGATAGAGGATAGGATAGGATAGGATAGAAGAGAGGATAGGATAGAGGAGAGGATAGGATAGAGGATAGGATAGGATAGAGGATAGGATAGGATAGAGGATAGGATAGAGGATAGGATAGGATAGAGGGTAGGATAGGATAGAGGATAGGATAGGATAGAGGATAGGATAGGATAGAGGATAGGATATAGGATTGAATAGGATAGAGGATAGGATACGATACGGGATAGGATAGGATAGGATAGAGAATAGAATAGGAAAGATGATATTAGAGGATTGAGGACAGGATAGGATAGTGGATTGGATAGGATAGAGCAGACGATAGAGGATAGGATAGGATAGAGCATATAATAGGATAGATGATATTATATGATAGAGGTTAGAATATGATAGAGGATACGATATTATAGAGGATACGATAGGATAGAGGATCGGATAGGATAGAGGATAGGATAGGGGATTGGATAGGATAGAGGACAGGAGACGATAGAGGATAGGATAGGATAGATTATAGGATAGGATAGAGGATAGGATAGGATAGAGGATAAGATAGGATAGAGGATAGGATAGGATAGAGGATAGGATAGGATTGAGGATAGGATAGGATAGAGGATAGGATAGGGGATAGGATAGGATCGAGGATCGGATAGGACAGAGGATTGGATAGGATAGAGGATAGGATAGGATAGAGGATAGGATAGGATAGGATATAGGACAGTAGACGATAGAGGATAAGATAGGGTATTGGATAGGATAGAGGACAGGAGACGATAGAGGATAGGATAGGATAGAGGATAGGAGACGATAGAGGATAGGATAGATGATTGGATAGGATAGAGGACAGGAGACGATAGAGGATAGGATAGGATAGAGGAAAGGATAGAGGATAGGATAGAGGATTGGATAGGATAGAGGATATTATAGGGAAGAGGATAGGATATGATAGAGAATACGATATTATAGAGGATAGGATAGGATCGAGGATCGGATAGGACAGAGGATTGGATAGGATAGAGGATAGGATAGGATAGAGGATAGGATATAGGATTGGATAGGATAAAGGATAGGATACGATAGAGGATAGGATAGGATAGAGGATAGGATAGGATAGAGGATAGGATAGGATAGAGGATAGGATAGGATAGAGGATAGGATAGGATAGAGGATAGGATAGGATAGAGGATAGGATAGGATAGAGGATAGGATAGGATAGAGGATAGGATAGGATAGAGGATCGGATAGGATAGGATAGATGATAGGATAGTTGATTGGATAGGATAGAGGATAGGATACGATACGGGGTAGGATAGGATAGGATAGAGAATAGAATAGGAAAGATAATATTAGAGGATTGAGGATAGGATAGGATAGTGGATAGGTTAAAGGATTGGATAGAATAGAGGATAGGATATTGGATTGGATAGGATAGAGGATAGGATACGATAGAGGATAGGATAGGATAGAGAAGAGGATAGAGGATAGAATAGGATAGAGGACAGCATAGGATTGAGGATAGGATAGAGGATTGTATAGGATATAGGACACGGTACGATAGAGGATAGGATAGGATAGGGGATAGGGTAGAGGATAGGATAGGATAGAGGACAGGATAGGATAGAGGACAGGATAGGATAGAGGATAGGATAGGATAGAGAATAGGACAGGAAAGAGGATAGGATAGGATTGAGGATAGGGCAGGATAGAGGCTAGGATAGGATAGAGGATAGGATAGGATGGAGGATAGGATAGGATAGAGGATAGGATAGGATAGAGGATAGGATAGAATAGAGGATAGGATAAGATGGATGATGGGATATGACAGAGGATAGGATAGTATAGAGTATAGGATTGGAGAGAGAATAGGATAGGATTGGGATAGATAGATAGGATAGATAATAGAGGATAGGATAGGATAGAGGATAGGATAGGATAGAGGATAGGATAGGATAGAGGATAGGATAGGATAGAGGATAGGATAGGATAGAGGAAAGGATAGGATAGAGGATAGGATAGGATAGAGGATAGGTTAGGATGGATGATAGGATAGGATAGAGGATAGGATAGGATAGAGGATAGGATAGAATAGAGGATAGGATAGGATAGAGGATAGGATAGGATAGAGGATAGGATAGGATAGGATAGAAGAGAGGATAGGATAGAGGAGAGGATAGGATAGAGGATAGGATAGGATAGAGGATAGGATAGGATAGAGGATAGGATAGAGGATAGGATAGGATAGAGGGTAGGATAGGATAGAGGATAGGATAGGATAGAGGATAGGATAGGATAGAGGATAGGATATAGGATTGAATAGGATAGAGGATAGGATACGATACGGGATAGGATAGGATAGGATAGAGAATAGAATAGGAAAGATGATATTAGAGGATTGAGGACAGGATAGGATAGTGGATTGGATAGGATAGAGCAGACGATAGAGGATAGGATAGGATAGAGCATATAATAGGATAGATGATATTATATGATAGAGGTTAGAATATGATAGAGGATACGATATTATAGAGGATACGATAGGATAGAGGATAGGATAGGATAGAGGATAGGATAGGGGATTGGATAGGATAGAGTTTAGGATAGGATAGAGGATAGGATACGATAGAGGATAGGTTAGGATAGAGGATCGGATCGGATAGGATAGAGGATAGGATAGGGGATTGGATAGGATAGAGGACAGGAGACGATAGAGGATAGGATAGGATAGATTATAGGATAGGATAGAGGATAGGATAGGATAGAGGATAAGATAGGATAGAGGATAGGATAGGATAGAGGATAGGATAGGATTGAGGATAGGATAGGATAGAGGATATGATAGGGGATAGGATAGGATCGAGGATCGGATAGGACAGAGGATTGGATAGGATAGAGGATAGGATAGGATAGAGGATAGGATAGGATAGAGAATGTAATAGGATAGATGATATTATATGATAGAGGCTACGATATTATAGAGGTTACGATAGGATAGAGGATAGGATAGGATAGAGGATGGGATCTTATAGAGGATAGGATAGGATAGAGGATCGGATAGGATAGGATATAGGACAGTAGACGATAGAGGATAAGATAGGGTATTGGATAGGATAGAGGACAGGAGACGATAGAGGATAGGATAGGATAGAGGATAGGAGACGATAGAGGATAGGATAGATGATTGGATAGGATAGAGGACAGGAGACGATAGAGGATAGGATAGGATAGAGGAAAGGATAGAGGATAGGATAGAGGATTGGATAGGATAGAGGATATTATAGGGAAGAGGATAGGATATGATAGAGAATACGATATTATAGAGGATAGGATAGGATCGAGGATCGGATAGGACAGAGGATTGGATAGGATAGAGGATAGGATAGGATAGAGGATAGGATATAGGATAGGATAGGATAGAGGATAGGATACGATAGAGGTTAGGATAGATGATATTATAGGATAGTGGTGTAACCGTTCTTTCCTACCGTTTCGCGTACGCTGTTACTCGTATCTCTACTTCGCGTCTCGAGACTATCCCTAACCGTCTCGCAAGGCCGGTTACTACCCTAATTTCTCGAAGCCTGCACGTTTGCGGGCAGGAATGGATTCGTGCCTCCAGGCACTGGAAAGCGGCGAGGTATGGACGAGTTAAATGAGATATTAGTAGCCCAGATAAGGTAACAAAAGATGATATATTCTCGTAAGAACCGTCGTGTATGTTTGGATACAGTTAATTCCAGGTACCGTGTGGAACAATAGGTCGGCCTCCCGTGCCGACGGCTCGCGACACATAAACAAAGTATTATGAACGCGTGAAAAACGCTCGCGGTACGCTCGCTCGACTCTACGCCCGGTTTTCGGAATCGGTTTAGAAAATCACTCAGCACGGATCGCGCCCCGCGACAAGCAGTTCGTGACCCGTCTGACCGTCCCTACACTCGGCCGGATAATCGTACGAGTGATCGGGATGGAGACAAACACGAAATCGCCGTCACTCCACGCTTCCAATGATTCTGCTCTTCGGCACGTAATCGTGGCCTCTAAGCAGTCTCGGGCGAGGCGGCGGCAGAGTGTCAGTGACCGTGCAAAGTCCGATCGCTCCTATCTGACCCGAAATCCGCGATCGAACGACGTCGTACCTGTCAGACCAACCAGGCACCTGGACGATGTTCGGACAAGTGGCCTGAGTGGAGACGCACACTAAACCTTGGTCACTCCACGGGACGCACGAGTCTACCCTTTGGCATGATACATGGCCTCGGAGTGTTCTCGGATATTGGTCACGGCAGAGTGTCCTCGATCGTGCAAGGCGCGATCGTCTCGATTCTGTAGAGACGTGCACTAAACCTCGATTATTCCACGGGACCTATAAGTTCACCCTTTGGCACGGTACGTGGCCTCAGAGTGATCTCGGACAAAGGTCACGACAGAATACTCGGGATCGTGCGATGCTCTTTCGTACCGATTCGGGGGAGACTCGCACTAAACCTCGGTCGCTCGACGGGACCCAGGAGTCTACCCTTCGGCACGATACGTGGCCTCGGAGCAAGCTCTGATAAGGTCACGACAGAGTAGCCGCGATCGTACGAAGTACAATCGCCTCGAATCTGGTCGAGACCCACACCAAACCTCGGTAATTCCACGGGACCCAGAAGAGTACCCTCTGGCACGGTGCGTGGCCTCGGAGTACCCTCGATTAAGGTCACGGCAGAAGAACCCTGATTGTGCGAAGTGAAATAGTCTCGATCCAGACGAGACTCACAGAAAACCTCGGCAGTCCCTCGGAACCCAGGAGTTTACCCTTTGGTACGTTTCGTAGCCTCAGAGTATGCTCTGTTGAGGTTTCGGAAGAACCACCGCGATCATGCGATGATTGACTGTCTCGCTTCGACCCGTATAGTACGTACTGTATCTTTGAAACGATACTTATACGTACCCCATACTAATATTTATACTTGAAGGACGAAGTGAATCTACTGTGTCAATTCGACGCGATAATCGCACGCTTCGCGACGCGTTTCTATCTCTGCGCGACGCAGTTCTCTAAATTTTACAAAATCGTGTCGTACCGACACACGGCGCCTTCCACTCGCCGTCGCTCCTAAATAGTACTCGCGACTTGCTCGCTGCAAGTAATCTACACTGACACTAGTAATGCTTCACTTCGGAATTGATAATTAAACATTTCTCGATCAATCTTTAGGCGAGTGAAAATTATGTAATTTCGTTTGACTACTACGCGGTCACGTCCGAGAGTCACGGAGCTTTATATAAAACGTTTCGACAGTGCCACGGCGCGGTTTGCGCTCGTGACTCCTCGGTTTGAGGCGCGTACGCGTTGAGAGCAGGAAGGACGGTTTGCCTTGCTCTGCCGAGTCGGTTTGACTCCTCGAACGGGTACCGTGTTTCGTCGAACAGACACAATTCGTAAACGCGTGTTTCTCGGACCGCTTCCAGACGTAGAGTGCCCGATCGCTGGCTCGCATCGACCTCCTTCGATCATTATCGAGTGGGGATCGATGCGTGCGCAACTCGACAAGGATCGCGATATCTCGCGATCCCTCACTATCTCCGGACTCGCGAACAACGTAGTATGGTACGGTGGTGGGGTCGTATCGCCGACCGATACGTGCGGTATATGTGTATGTAACCGACACGGTTACATATTACCCCCACCTCCACTTTCGAGATTACCCGTGCAACACGCAGTATCGATGCATGGTGATCTCGAACACTACCGAATCGAGTACGGAGAAAAACAAACGATAACGTTAAACTAAATGCAGTCTTTTTACAAAATTAAATGTACGTTAAACTGAAACGCAGTAACACTATAACGAGAAGAAAAAAAATAAAATCAGTCTTTTATCGCTTTACGCAAAAACATAACGCAAAAAATCATAACGTAAAAGCAAAAAAAAAAATTTTGCACTTAAAGCAGTAATAATGTCTCGTATATAAACACTCGCTTTACGCAAAGAACCTAACGCAAAGGTCATAACGCAAAAGATCATAACGCAAAAAACCAAAAAAAAATTTTTGCACTTAACGCAGTAATGATATCATGAAAATAAACACTTGTTCTGGTCGCTTTACGCAAAAAACATAACGCAAAAGTCATAACGCAAAAATCATAACGCAAAAAACAAAAAAAATTCTTGCACTTAACGCAGTAATGGTATCACGAAAATAAACATTTGTTCTGGTAATGATATCACGAAAATAAACACTTGTTCTGGTCGCTTTACGCAAAAAACACAACGCAAAAAACAAACAAAAAAAAATTTTTGCACTTGGTCGCATTCTTATAGAATGAATAATGAGGAGGAAAAAAAAATGTATATATAAACAGGCTAAACACTAATTTCACGCTGGGAACACAGCCGCGCACTTATTTTTCCCCTTTTGGGGATTCCAAGAGTTCCTCGATGAGACTCTCGGTTATATTTAACAGGCCTAGTGGGTCCCGTGCATCCACGGGCGGCACTGGAAGCCGCGGGTCCGGATCCAGGTCACTGGAGGTCCAGGATATGTCCGGGTCCTCGGTTTCCTGTTGCTGTTGTTGCCGCTGTTCGTCTGTATTCAGTGGGATTACCTCCCACGACATCTCCAATTCCTCTGGGACTGGGCCCCTTGCCTCTGGCGTACCAGGTCGTGTGGAGTTCGGAGTGGGTGACCTCTGTGCGGTGCCCCGTCCAAGGCTTGACCAGCTTCGGTGGGCCCTTTCCGGCCCTCCTTTTGGCGTCTGGGTCTGGGCTGGTATTCGGCTGACCCTTGCCTGGGACGCCACTCCGCGGGCGTAGCGCCGCTTCCTCCACCATCCTGTCTTCCACGGGCCTGCGGTGAGTGTGGTCAGTTCGTGGGGTGGAGGGTTGTGGAACTTGATGTCCACCCCGGTCTGTGTTGGCCGACTGACCATGGCCCAGGCTGCATAGGCTTGGTTGCCGGCGTCCGTGGTTTTACGTTTAACTTGCGACGTTTCCATTGCGCGTACTGATTTGCAAATGCTATTCGCCGGCGTTACCCGTCAGGTTTATATTGGGCTGGTTTTGGGGGTTTCCTGGAATTCCCCACTCGGCTCGACCCTGATGAGATGTACAGCGGATCCTTTGTTGACGTCTCGGTCCTCGTCCGGTGGCTGTCCTTGTTGATGGTAGTGTCGTAAACACGAAGCATGGAATGTGCCACGGATTTCCTTCGTGTTAGGGGTTTCCAGCATGTACGTCGAAGGTCCCTTTTTTCGTACTATTTTGTACGGACCTTCGTACAAATGGAAGAACTTGGCTATCTCTCGGTCGGCGGCATTTGATACCGGGTTGGTCTTTACCAATACATGGTCACCCAGTTGGTATTCTATGTGAATTTTTCCGGTGTTAGCTCGCTCGCACCGCTTCCGTGCTTTGTTGGTCATGTGCCGGAACGCGAGCTGTAGCTTGGCGTGATACGGCTCGTCATCTGTCGTTCCAGGCTCGGTGGAGTGATGGACCCACCGTGCCCATGGTCGCATCGGTTTTTTATTCAGCAGGAGTTCGGTTGGCGTGAAACCTGTGCCATCGTGCACCACTTCGTTGCAGCAGGTTTCGATGACGTCGACCCACTTGGCCCAGGAGGCGTGTGCATGGGCTGCCACCGTGCGAATGATCCGTCCGATCTCTCGGTTAACCCTTTCTACCGGGTTGCTCTGGGGGTGTCGGATGGAGGAGAGCACGTGGTGGATGCCTTCTCTCTGGAGAGCTTCCGCCCACTTCCTTGAGGTGAATTGCGTCCCGTGGTCGGTGATGATTTTCTTGGGTTTCCCGTACGTTGGAATGTACCGCGTGAAAATTCGCGCGAGCGTTACGCAGGTAGTTGCGTTCCGCATGGGATACAATTTAACAAATTTTGTGAATAGTTCCTCCACTACGAGAATATATCTGACTCCCCCCCTTGAAATCGGCAACGGGCCGTAGAAATCGATAGACAACACGTCGAGCGGACACTTCGGTATGATACTCTGCATATCGGCATGGGTCGCGTGTGTAGGAATTTTGACTCGTTGGCATGTATCGCACGTGGATACCAGTTTTCGCACATGTCGATGTAGTTTCTGTACGTAAAAAGATTCAGATATGAGTCTTACAGTTTTATCTCCACCAACGTGTGCGTAAACTTCGTGTATCTCACGTATGAGATTGTCACGTAAAGCTGCGGGGATGACCGCTCGTTCCCCACCACTTTTGTTCACGTGATACAACGTGCTATTATAGAGACGATACCTAGATTTTTCGTTAGTGCCTTGTTTTACGCACTTTTCGCGAATGTGACGCAATTTATCGTCCTTCTGCTGCCATTCGGGTAGCCGCTTCAGGGCCGTCGCTAGGGACGGTGATATTGCTCGGGCAAGTGCTGTCAGAATTGGTATACAAGTCTGTCGATCTGCCCTCTCTCCACTGGGCATGTTATGCAATCGACTCATGGTATCTGCCGGGATGTTTTCTTTCCCTGGGCGGAACTGTATTTCTAGATGGTAGTCTTGTATCGACAATATCCACCGAGTAAGGCGTTGGTTTAACAGCTTGCTATTCATGAGGAACGTAATGGCTTTGTGATCGGTGAAAAGTACGATCGTAGCCCCGTACAAGTACGTCCTCAGCTTCCCTAGCGCCCATACTATTGCCAGGAGCTCTTTCTCGGTGGTGAAATATGCCAATTCCGGCCCTTTTAGTGTTCGGCTCGCGAAGGTGATTGGTCTTAGTTCGCCGTTCGCGTTATTTTGCTCAATTACTGCTCCGATTGCTGACGAACTCGCATCCGTGGATAGGAAGAACGGTTTACGCGTATCCGCGTATTGTAATACCACCTCGGTACAAAAGGTGCTCTTTATTTTGTCGAACGTCGCTTGCAACGTGTCGTTCCATGTCCAGCGTTGTCCCTTTTTAAGCAGGGCAAGCAGCGGTGCCGTGGTCTCGGCATGCTTATCGGTGAATTTGCTATAATAGTTCACAAGCCCGAGGAAGCCTCGTAGTTGTTTGACGTTTCGAGGAGATGGAAACGCACGGATTGCGGCGAGTTTTTCGGGATCTTGTTTGAGGCCTTCTGTCGATAAGATGTGGCCGAGGAATTTTATTTCGCGCCTCATGAATTTACATTTCTCGAGGTTTAGCGTGACATTATGGTCCCTTAACCGTTTTAATAGGGCGGAAAGATGTTTGATATGTTCCTCGAATGTTGTAGAGAAACAAAGGATATCATCGATGAAATTGACGACGTATCCATCCATGCCCTCGAGAATTTGCCTCAGCGCTCTCACAAGGCTTGCGCTACTTGTCTTGAGGCCGAAAGGTGTCACTACGTACTCGTAACACCGCCCGCGGTACAAGAAAGCCGTGTATTTCCGCGAAGCTTCATTCAGGGGCACTTGCCAGAAACTGTTGGTCAAGTCGAGGCTCGTCAGATAATCCACTCTCTGGAAACGTTGGAAAATCGCATCTGGAGTCTCTGACATCTCGTGATCGTCGACAAGATATTCGTTTAGCTTCCTCGCATCGAGACAGAGCCGTAGCGTCCCGTTTTTCTTCAGCACCGGCACCACCGGGTTCAAGTACGGGCTGGTGCTCGGTCGGATGATATCGTTCTTTAACATTCTTTGGATTTCCGCATCTGCCGCTTCCATATGCTTTAGCGGTATCGGATACGTCCGGCTGCAGTATGGCTTAGAAATTTTCACGTGTAGGTGATGCTCGTAACACGCTACTCTTCCTATTTCCTCCCTCCATACTTCTGGAAAGGCCTTGATGACACGACGCAGCGCGGATTTTTCTGCTGGCGTCGCTGGCACGGTTTTTAGGAGGTGAGTTAACGTCTCGCTCGCCGTCCTTTTCAGCTTGTCCGTTCGTTCCGTGGCTTCTCCCACCGTTCTTATCTTCGGGTCAGCTGGTTCCGTTTCTTCGGACATTTTGATTGTAATTTGCCCGTCCCTGGTGTTTAACGAGAGCGAGTCTTGCTGGAAATTTACCGTAGCCTGTGCCTGTCTCAGCGCGTCGACGCCGAGAATCATCTCGCAAATCAGTCCAGGTACAATCACTGCCGACGTCTCGATCGTCTTATCGTTATGGCTGAGAGTCACCCAGATTTGTTTTTTTAATCTGGCTGACCTGCTTCCCGTCGCTCCAATTACAACGGCCCCCGTCACCGGCAATGTTGGGCACGTGCGCAGTTGATCTTGGTGCGACGTGTACCATGCCTCTGAAACCGCTGTGACCGTACTACCCGTATCCACGAGGGCTCTGACTGGAATGCCCTCGACTTTCAACGGCACTTCCGGACAGCGATTTGCTTCTTTACATGGTGGTGGAGATCCCTCGTCCTCTTGGAGCTCCTGGCGCGTGTCCGGAAACAGCGAGCCGATGGTCAGATGGACATTTTCCCCGTGTGCGTTCGAGGAGATACCTCTCGTCTGAGGGGGGGAACTACTCAGACGAATCGCTGAGGCTCCCCTTAGTCGTTTTCCGCGGTCGCTTCCAAGTCAGGGGCGTCCGCCTCCTCTTCAGGAACGTCTTCGTCAATTTGCGCCGTTCGGATGCGATTTGGCGTCGAATCCCTCGGTCGATCTGGTGGCCGCCTGTAGTCTTGCCAGGGACGAGTAGTTTCGTACCTCGGTCTCTGGTATTCTGCTGCGGGTCGCGGATGTTCGGTCATCTGACGTTGACCTTCCCGGTTGGGTCGGGCATGGCTCATGTTAAATGGAGTCGACCGAGTCGGGTTCGTTGTAGGTTGGATTACCCTCTCATTGGCCGTGCGGACATTCCACTCTCGAACGTGGTTTGAACGTTCCTCCTGCTTTGGGCGATTCACGGTTCCCCCGTTATCGAACCGCTCGAGCAAGGCTAAGAATGCGTCGACCGTGCTGATATTTTGGCCGAGAACGCAGTCATCCACTGCCTGGGTGTAGTGCCTGGCCAGCATCTGGACGATCTCTTCGTCCGTTGGCCGTGGAATCAGATCGCGTGCTGTACCGATGAGTTTCATCGCGTAGGCGACTCGAGATACGCCTGATTCAGTGCGATGTACCCCTATATTGAGATTGTCCCGCACTTTCCGTTGGATTGCTGAACTCCAAAACCGGTCCCGGAGCGCCTGTGAGAACTGTGCCCAAGAGGTAACTTGCTCGGACACAATATCCCACCATTCGCCTGCGATGCCTCGCAATGATTGTCCGAGGATGAACTTTAACTCATCGTCGGGGAGGCGTGCTGCTTCAATGAATCTTTTCATCTCCCTTAGGTACTTGGCCGGCCTTTCGGTAGCCTTGCCCTCGAAGGTTGGCATTTGTGGCTTCACCATGAAGGGGCGGCTACTCGGTGCCAGGGTCGCATCAAAGCGCACAGAATCGTTTGGGGCCCATCTTGAATCCATGGAATCACGTCGCAAGCGGCGTGTCGCATCGAAATCCGGCGCCCCATGCAGATCGCTTCGCTGATTGTCGAATCGGTGACTTGTGTTTCTGGTTTCTTCGGCATCGGCGACCCGATGTGACGCAATTTGCCTCCGGAAATTTGCGAGACAGTCCCGTACCTCGTCGCGTACATCTGCGACGCGTTGTGCGTGCGTCTTTGCATCGCGGTCCAACCGTGCCTCTATCTCACGTCGAAAATCGCGCAATTCCGCGCGGTATTCCGTTACTCGTTCGTATACCTCCTCAACTTCGACTTGGGCGTTCAGCCGTTCTTGGAGCCTTCCCATTTGCTCTTTCAGTCGAGCAACTTCGGCCTGCAGCTCGCGAATTGCAGCAGAAGTAAGTCCTGCAGCAAGGACGTTAGATAACCCGGTCGAACGTACATCGTTTGTCGTGGGGGGGACCGGCGCGGGAACATCCCCGAGTTCACCGCCGGACGGACCCGGGGGCGGTGTTCTTACAACGCGCGGGTTGTTTGGCATGTTCTCTACCTGGGTGTTGCTCGCGTCAGGTGTATCGTTATTCCCTAGCAGTGCCGCTTTTCCACGAGATCGAAGCTTACTCATACCCTGTTTCTATAAGATCTCGCTCGTCCAGACCAGACCGCCCCACGTTGGGCGCCAAATATGTAACCGTTCTTTCCTACCGTTTCTACCGATTCGCGTACGCTGTTACTCGTATCTCTACTTCGCGTCTCGAGACTATCCCTAACCGTCTCGCAAGGCCGGTTACTACCCTAATTTCTCGAAGCCTGCACGTTTGCGGGCAGGAATGGATTCGTGCCTCCAGGCACTGGAAAGCGGCGAGGTATGGACGAGTTAAATGAGATATTAGTAGCCCAGATAAGGTAACAAAAGATGATATATTCTCGTAAGAACCGTCGTGTATGTTTGGATACAGTTAATTCCAGGTACCGTGTGGAACAATAGGTCGGCCTCCCGTGCCGACGGCTCGCGACACATAAACAAAGTATTATGAACGCGTGAAAAACGCTCGCGGTACGCTCGCTCGACTCTACGCCCGGTTTTCGGAATCGGTTTAGAAAATCACTCAGCACGGATCGCGCCCCGCGACAAGCAGTTCGTGACCCGTCTGACCGTCCCTACACTCGGCCGGATAATCGTACGAGTGATCGGGATGGAGACAAACACGAAATCGCCGTCACTCCACGCTTCCAATGATTCTGCTCTTCGGCACGTAATCGTGGCCTCTAAGCAGTCTCGGGCGAGGCGGCGGCAGAGTGTCAGTGACCGTGCAAAGTCCGATCGCTCCTATCTGACCCGAAATCCGCGATCGAACGACGTCGTACCTGTCAGACCAACCAGGCACCTGGACGATGTTCGGACAAGTGGCCTGAGTGGAGACGCACACTAAACCTTGGTCACTCCACGGGACGCACGAGTCTACCCTTTGGCATGATACATGGCCTCGGAGTGTTCTCGGATATTGGTCACGGCAGAGTGTCCTCGATCGTGCAAGGCGCGATCGTCTCGATTCTGTAGAGACGTGCACTAAACCTCGATTATTCCACGGGACCTATAAGTTCACCCTTTGGCACGATACGTGGCCTCAGAGTGATCTCGGACAAAGGTCACGACAGAATACTCGGGATCGTGCGATGCTCTTTCGTACCGATTCGGGGGAGACTCGCACTAAACCTCGGTCGCTCGACGGGACCCAGGAGTCTACCCTTCGGCACGATACGTGGCCTCGGAGCAAGCTCTGATAAGGTCACGACAGAGTAGCCGCGATCGTACGAAGTACAATCGCCTCGAATCTGGTCGAGACCCACACCAAACCTCGGTAATTCCACGGGACCCAGAAGAGTACCCTCTGGCACGGTGCGTGGCCTCGGAGTACCCTCGATTAAGGTCACGGCAGAAGAACCCTGATTGTGCGAAGTGAAATAGTCTCGATCCAGACGAGACTCACAGAAAACCTCGGCAGTCCCTCGGAACCCAGGAGTTTACCCTTTGGTACGTTTCGTAGCCTCAGAGTATGCTCTGTTGAGGTTTCGGAAGAACCACCGCGATCATGCGATGATTGACTGTCTCGCTTCGACCCGTATAGTACGTACTGTATCTTTGAAACGATACTTATACGTACCCCATACTAATATTTATACTTGAAGGACGAAGTGAATCTACTGTGTCAATTCGACGCGATAATCGCACGCTTCGCGACGCGTTTCTATCTCTGCGCGACGCAGTTCTCTAAATTTTACAAAATCGTGTCGTACCGACACACGGCGCCTTCCACTCGCCGTCGCTCCTAAATAGTACTCGCGACTTGCTCGCTGCAAGTAATCTACACTGACACTAGTAATGCTTCACTTCGGAATTGATAATTAAACATTTCTCGATCAATCTTTAGGCGAGTGAAAATTATGTAATTTCGTTTGACTACTACGCGGTCACGTCCGAGAGTCACGGAGCTTTATATAAAACGTTTCGACAGTGCCACGGCGCGGTTTGCGCTCGTGACTCCTCGGTTTGAGGCGCGTACGCGTTGAGAGCAGGAAGGACGGTTTGCCTTGCTCTGCCGAGTCGGTTTGACTCCTCGAACGGGTACCGTGTTTCGTCGAACAGACACAATTCGTAAACGCGTGTTTCTCGGACCGCTTCCAGACGTAGAGTGCCCGATCGCTGGCTCGCATCGACCTCCTTCGATCATTATCGAGTGGGGATCGATGCGTGCGCAACTCGACAAGGATCGCGATATCTCGCGATCCCTCACTATCTCCGGACTCGCGAACAACGTAGTATGGTACGGTGGTGGGGTCGTATCGCCGACCGATACGTGCGGTATATGTGTATGTAACCGACACGGTTACAGTGGACAGGATAGGATAGAGGATGCGATATTATACAGGATAGGATAGTATAGAGGACAGGATAGGATAGAGGACAGGATAGGATTCAGGATAGGATAGGATAGAGGATAGGACAGGATAGGATACAGAATAGGTTAGGGTAGATGATATTATAGGATAGATCACAGGATAGGATAGAGGATCCGATATTATAGAGGATAGGATAGGATAGAGGATAGGATAGAGGATAGGATGGAGGATAGGACACGATACGGGATAGGATAGGATAGGATAGAGAATAGAATAGGAAAGATGATATTATAGGATTGAGGATAGGATAGGATAGGGTATTGGATAGGATACAGGATAGGAGACGATAGAGGTTAGGATACGGTAGAGGATAGGTTAGGATAGAGAATATTATAGGATAGATGATATTAAAGGCAAGAGGATAGGATATGATAGAGGCTACGATATTATACAGGATAGTATAGGATAGAGGATCGGATAGGATAGCGTAGAGGATCGAATAGGATAGGATAGAGGATCGGATAGGATAGGATAGAGGATAGGATAGGGGATTAGATAGGATCGAGGACAGGAGACGATTGAGGATAGGATAGGATAGAGGATCGGATAGGATAGGGTAGATGATAGGATAGGGGATTGGATAGAATAGAACACAGGAGACGATAGTAGATAGGATATGATACAGGATAGGATAGTATAGAGGATAGGATAGGATAGAGGATAGGATATAGGATTGGATAGGATAGAGGATAGGATACGATAGAGGATAGGATAGGATAGAGGATAGGATAGGATAGAGGATAGGATAGGATAGAGGATAGGATAGGATAGAGGATCGGATAGGATAGGATAGATGATAGGATAGTTGATTGGATAGGATAGAGGATAGGATACGATACGGGGTAGGATAGGATAGGATAGAGAATAGAATAGGAAAAATAATATTATAGGGTTGAGGATAGGATAGGATAGTGGATAGGTTAAAGGATTGGATAGAATAGAGGATAGGATATTGGATTGGATAGGATAGAGGATAGGATACGATAGAGGATAGGATAGGATAGAGAAGAGGATAGAGGATAGGATAGGATAGAGGACAGCATAGGATTGAGGATAGGATAGAGGATTGTATAGGATATACGACACGGTTCGATAGAGGATAGGATAGGATAGGGGATAGGGTAGAGGATAGGATAGAGGATAGGATAGGATAGAGGATAGGATACAGGATAGGATAGGATAGAGGGTAGGATAGGGTAGAGGATAGGATAGGATAGAGGATAGGATAGGATAGAGGATAGGATAGGATAGAGGATAGGATAGGATAGAGGATAGGATAGGATAGAGGATAGGATAAGATAGGATAGAGAATAGGATAGGATAGAGGATAGGATAGAGGATAGGATAGGATAGAGGATAGGATAGGATAGAGGATAGGATAGGACTGAAGATGGGATAGGATTGAGGATAGGATAGGATAGAGGATAGGATAGAGGATTGGATAGGATAGAGGACAGGATACGATAGAGGATAGGATAGGATAGAGGATAGGATAGGATAGAGGATAGGATAGGATAGATGTTAAGATAGGATAGAGGATAGGATAGAGGATAGGATAGGATAGAGGATAGGATAGGATAGAGGATAGGATAGGATAGAGAATAGGATAGGATAGTGGATAGGATAGGATAGAGGATAGGATAGAATAGAGGATAGGTTAGGATAGAGGGTAGGATAGGATAGAGGATAGGATGGAGGATAGGATAGGATAGAGGGTAGGGTAGAATTTGTATAGGATACAGGATAGGATAGGATAGAAAAGAGGATAGGATAGAGGATATTATAGGGTAGAGGATAGGATAGGATAGAGGATACGATATGATAGAGGATAGGAAAGAGGATAGGATATAATACAGTATAGGATAGGATTGAGTATAGGATGGGATAGAGGATAGGATAGGGTATTGGATAGGATAAAGGATAGGATAGGATAGAGGATAGGATAGGATAGAAGATAGGATAGGATACAGGATAGGATAGGAAAGAGGATAGGATATAATACAGTATAGGATAGGATTGAGTATAGGATGGGATAGAGGATAGGATAGGGTATTGGATAGGATAAAGGATAGGATAGGATAGAGGATAGGATAGGATAGAAGATAGGATAGGATACAGGATAGGATAGGATAGAGGATAGGATAGGATACAGGATAGGATAGGATAGAGGATAGGATAGGATAGAGGGTAGGGTAGAATTTGGATAGGATACAGGATAGGATAGGGTAAAGGATAGGATAGGTTAGGGGATAGTATAGGGTAGAGAATAGGATAGGATAGAGGATAGGATAGGATAGAGGGTAGGGTAGAATTTGGATAGGAAAGAGGATAGGATAGGATAGAGGATAGGATAGGATAGAGAATGGGATAGGATAGAGGATATTATAGAGTAGAGGATAGGATAGGATAGAGGATACGATATGATAGAGGATAGGAAAGGGGATAGGATATAATACAGTATAGGATAGGATTGAGTATAGGATGGGTTAGAGGATGGATATGGGATTGGATAGGATAGAAGATAGGATAGGATAGAGGATAGGATAGGATAGAGGATAAAGGATAGAGGATAGGATAGGATAGAGGATAGGATAGAGGATAGGATAGAGGATAGGATAGAGGATAGGATAGGATAGGGGATAGGATAGGATAGAGGATAGGATAGGATAGAGAATAGGATAGGATAGAGGATAGGATAGAGGATAGGATAGGATAGAGGATAGGATAGGATAGAGGATAGGATAGGATAGAGGATAGGATAGGATAGAGGATAGGATAGGATAGAGGATAGGATAGGATAGGGAATAGGATAGGATAGATGATATTATAGGATAGAGGATAGGATAGGATAGAATACAGGATAGGACAGAGGGTAGGATAGTATATAGTATGGGATAGGATTGAGGATATGATAGGATAGAGGATGGGATAGGAAAGAGGATACGATAGGATAGAGGATACGATAGGATAGATGATATGATATGATATAGGATATTATAGGATAGAGGGTAGCATAGGATAGAGGATAGGGCAGCATAGAGGATTGGATAGAATACAGGATATTATAGGATAGAGGATATTATACGATAGACGATAGGATAGGATAGAGGATGGGATAGGATAGATGATATTATAGGATAGAGTTTAGGACAGGATAGAGGATAGGATAGGATAGAGGATAGGATAGGATAGAGGATAGGATAGGATAGAGGATAGGATAGAGGATAGGATAGGATAGGGGATAGGATAGGATTTAGGATAGGATAGGATAGAGCATAGGATAGGATAGAGGATAGGATAGGATAGAGGATAGGATAGGATAGAGGATAGGATAGTGGATAGGATAGGATAGAGAATAGGATAGGATAGAGGATAGAGGATAGAGGATAGAGGATAGGATAGGATAGAGGATAGGATAGGATAGAGGAGAGGATAGGATGGAGGATAGGATAGGATAGAGGATAGGATAGGATAGAGGATAGGATAGGATAGAGGATAGCATAGAGGATAGGATAGGACAGAGGGTAGGGCAGAATTTGGATAGGATACAGGATAGGATAGGATAGAGGATAGGATAGGATAGAGAATGGGATAGGATAGAGGATATTATAGAGTAGAGGATAGGATAGGATAGAGGATACGATATGATAGAGGATAGGAAAGAGGATAGGATATAATACAGTATAGGATAGGATTGAGTAGAGGATGGGATAGAGGATGGGATATGGGATTGGATAGGATAGAAGATAGGATAGGATAGAGGATAGGACAGGACAGAGTATAGGATAGGATAGAGGATACGATAGGATAGAGGATATTATAGGATAGACAATAGGATAGGATAGAGGATGGGATAGGATAGAGGATACGATAGGATAGAGGATAGGATAGGATAGAGGATATGATAGGATAGAGGATGGGATAGGATAGAGGATACGATAGGATAGAGGATAGGATAGCATAGTGGATTGGATAGGATGCAGGATAGGATTGAGGATAGGATAGGATAGAAGATTGGATAGGATACAGGATAGGATAGGATACAGAGCGAATCGAAATCTCACCGAGCTAACATCGTAAGAGAGCATAGAAACGCGAAAATTTCAACCGCACTCGCGAGTTTTACTTTAATTTATTCTTACTCGAAATAATAAGTATGAGTATATATAAAAGTAAAAAGTGAGTGGAAAATTCAAAACCAAAAGGACTATAAAGCCAAAACGCGAATAAAGACGCGATTCACGCGGAGTTCGGGTTAAAAACCCCTCAGGGGCGGATAAACTCCTAAGAGGAAAATAACTTGAAAGAAAATAGCAGATCATCAACTATAGAATCTCGAAAAACCAAACGCGAACATCTGAAAAAGAAAAAGAAAAGATTAAACTCTTAAAATTAAATCGGGTACACTTACGTGAAAATAAGATACTTCCAGCAAAATCCGGGAAACGGGAGTGCCGAAAAACTGCATATACCTGAAAAGAAAGAAATAGAAAAAGACTAGAAGTTTTTAAAAATAGTAGAGATGTCAATTAAATTTTAAAAATAAATAAATAATTAAAACCGGTGAAATAACAGTGTTAGAAAACGAACAATTACACTCGATAGATTAATACCAAGTGGACTATAAAGCAGTTTAGAATTTCCAAGTGTCAAGTGACGAGAGAGATAGAGAGAAAATACATAGAACAAGAGAGGATAGAGAACACCCGAAAGGCCAAGCCGAGAAGTTCACACAACGTGAGGGGTCGGTCGGACGGTGTTACCTAAAGTAAGGTAGGAACTAGAAGAGTTAAAACCGCAGAGGGATAACCAGTAGTAATTATACACCGGATATAAAGTCTTAGGAGAAAGAGATAGAACTCGGGTAAAATACAAAAATAGGCCGATCTCAATAAAATTTTAGGGCCGCCCATTTCGAAGGGTGGCGAGTCGAAGGGGGTCGGAAAGGAGAAGTTATTCTCCCCCCCGAAAACTTTTTTGCTCTGCACCCACCCATTTCGGAGATATAGCGATTAGCAGGCTTATTTTACGGAAATTAGGGAAACGGACCAGACGAAAGTAAAGTGCTCGCCCGTACCGTTACAACGAGCCGCTGAACGCCGGAATCGGTGAAAGTTGAAAATTAGCGTGCATACCGGGTGACCAAATAATTTCGGATCCTAAAAAATCTGAGTACGTGGGTCGACTCGTTAGGGGAATCTAAGGGGTGTCTGTGATCTGGGGAACATCGTTCCCCAAGGCAAAAAATTTGTCGAAACCCCCCCCCCCCCTTTTCGAGATAACAACACGGACAAGGGGAAGGAGCTGATTCTCGAAAAAACTTTCAACGAGGCAAGTTACGCATTCAACGAGGGCTTTACAAACATATAAGAATAAGTGGGGGTCAACTATCCAAAAACCCCCACTTCCCTCTTGCGAAATCCAGAAATTAGCAGAATTTTAGCATTTCTTAGCGTTTTTTCGTCACTTTCAGACGATTTTAGATAATTCGAAGCGATTTTAGAATTTTTCCCGTCGATCGCACGAGATTTCTTAAAAAATTCTTACAATTTTGCGAATTTCGTCAAATTTTCGTAGCTAGTAGGTAGAGAGAATATCGTAGCCGCTAAGTAGATTTCTGCGGACCTCGGCGATTCTGTGCGAATTTTAGATAAGATAGGTTAGGTTAATAGAAAAAATTAGAATTACAACTGTTTGTGTTGGTTTTTTTTTGGTTTTTGGTTAATAAGGTTTAGCTAGTAAATTTTTAGAGTTTAGGTTTTAGATTTGTAATCTTAGGGTTAATCTCGAGTTTAGTTACTTTAAGTGTTAGTATATATAAAATAGATTAAGTTTAAGCGAATCGATTAGATTAAATTAAATTAAGTACATGCGCGACCAGCGATAATAGATTTTTAACGATTTTGTAGAAATTGAAAAGTTAAATAGAGGCAAATACCTTTAATTCTCCGTGTTTTCCGACTTACTGCCTTCCCCAACCTACAAATAATACAATTAAATGTAATAAAATAAAGAATAAAATACAATAGCTTAATAGAATTAAAAAACAAGAAACCAGTATTAGAAAGAAATAGTAGTAAAATCAAATTGCTTAGCCCTCTATTAGTAATAAAAAAGCGACAATTTGTCAGAAAAATCACCCTTCAAAAGACAAGATAGTAGATAAAAGACAAGATAGTAGTAGTTATATAAAATAAATAAAATGTAGTAAGATTAATATACTAATAGCAGAAAAATATACTAATAGCAGAAAACTTTTGTAGTTAAAAGCTAAAATATAAAAAAAAAATTTTTAAAGCCTAATCAGGACAGAGAGAAACAGGGAAAAAGGCATTAAGGAAAGAGAGGAAAGGGAAAGGGTAGGTTAAAAAACGCTGGGAAAACGATAGGTACAGAAGGGGAGAGCCAGGGGGGGTTAAAGATACCGAACAGACGGAATCGTAACGGCCGACCCCGAGCGAAAGCGAGAGGACAAAGTAAGAGACAACCTAATACAATAACACGCACCGAGGACGAAACGACCGCCACCACGGACACCCACAAACAAAGACACATACAGCATTCACTTGACACATACGTTAGCACAAACAGACAATACGGTTTCAAATCAATACGATAGTAAAAGAACAATAGCATATCGAAAAGAAGACGAAAGAAAGAGAGAACAAAATAAGAAAGAAGATGGACGAGGAAGAAAAATTCCTCACACCAATGCAACCAGCAGCGAAAGGCAATGTCTTCAAGAAAAGCTCAAAAATAAAGCATAGCGCGGAAAAAGAAAAGGATAGATCATTGATTAAAAGACCAAGAGAAAATGAAGAGGAAACCGACACAGATTCGGTAATCTCGGACGTAATCTTGGTCGGAAGTACGGCATTAAAAAAGAAACGACTAGAAGACATAACTTTGTACGCAATCAACCAGACCGACGACGAAGAGAAGGATGAGGAGGACGACGTATTAAAACTAATAGGGCAACTAATAAAAATCCTCAAAAAAACTAAAAATTCAACACGCGAGGTTAAAAATTATTGTGCGGACCCACTAACGGAGGTAAAAAACGTGACGAAATGTCACGCCAGCCAAGCGGATAGACTGCTCGAAGTGGCGATCACCAAGCTAAAAAACATTGAACTAATAATAGAAAATAAACAACTCAAAAATAGTATACTGCATAGAGATATGGGAACGCAATGCTCCTTAGCTAAAAATGAAAATAATGTTCCACCGAAACCCGAAAAGCATAAAAAGACAGCAGAAGGACTGAAGAAAAGATTAATGTATGAAAGTGAAGCGGAAGAAGCAAGCGGCAAATTGAACAAGGAAATCGACCATGATAAAGAGAAAGAAAACGAATGGAAGACAGTCGAGAATAGAAATAAAAACGAGGAGAAGAAAGCTTTAAGGAAAAAGAAGAAAGAAGAGGAAGAAGCAGCAGAAGCAGAGAAAAGGAAACGGGAACAAGAAAAGGAACGAGAAAAAAGAAACAAGCTTCCTCCGCCTCCAAAATCGGAAGCTATAATCATTAAAACATCAGAAACAAGGACCTTCGCGGATTTATTTAAACAACTAAAGACCAATGCTGGAGATAGATTGAATGGAATTCATACCGTAAGAAAGTCCAGGGGAGGAGATCTCGTTATAGAGATGGAAAAGGGTACCACTGGCGGAGATCTGGAAAAATTCGCGAAGGACACCCTAGGGGGAGATTGCAAAATCAGGAGAATGGCCCCCAAGGTAGTGTACGAAATAAAAGATCTCGATCCAACAATCGACAGAGGGGAACTCCAGGAGGAACTCGAAAAAATTCTAGGAATTCAGAAAGATGAAATAGAGGTCAAAAATATCCGATTCGGATACGGAGGAACTCGGATGGCCATAGTTGCCCTTCCGGCTAAAATATTGGAACAATTGGGACAGGAAAATAAATTAAAAATCGGCTTTACAAACTGCAGAGTCAAAAGGACTCAGAACATTCTAAGATGCTACAAGTGCCACGCTTTCGGGCACTTATCGTACAACTGCACGTTAGATCTGAAGGGTCAAGAACTCTGCAGGAGATGCGGGGCAATAGGACACCAAATTAATGGCTGTGAGGCAATAAGATGCTGTGTCCTCTGCATCCGAGAAGGGATACACGCATCGAAGGCCGAACATGTTGCGGGGGCGGTAAACTGCCCGCAATATAAAAAATTTTTGGAGCAATCAGCTAGGAGTAACGCATAAAATTCAATTTAAAATTATTGCAAATTAATCTGAACCATTGTAGGCTCGCTCACTGCTTGCTAACACAAACAGTCGCAGAAACGGGGGTGGACATAGTTCTGATTTCAGAGCCACTTTACAATCCAGGAAACTGGATTTACTCAACTGGAAATTCAGCAGCAATCTGGGTCACTAATACAAACGGCTTTAAAAGACAAGAGGACGGAGACAGGGTACAGGAAGACTACGTTGCGGTAAGAATTGATAACCTCACGATAGTAAGTACCTACATTTCTCCAAATATCTCTACGGATCTCTACACACACAAAATAAAGAAACTAATGCAGTTTGTCGACCAGGAACGCCTGAAAGGAAAAAGAATTTTGTTAGGAGGAGACTTTAATGCTAAATCCCCAGCCTGGGGATCTGTAGAACAGAATCTTAAAGGAACAATATTATTGGAAGAAATGCTAAGGATAAACATCTTCCCCTGTATCCCTGAGGGAGGACACACCTTTGAGAGAGGGAAATCCACCTCAAATCTGGATTTCATAGCAACTACCCGGGACCTACAAGAAAAAGACAACAAAATCATTAATAAAGTACTTAACAAAGAAACAGCATCCGATCACAAATATTTGTTCACAGAGATTCAAACTAAGGACGAGATGCAAAGGAACAAGGGAAGTCAAAGCAATAAATGGAAATTAACGAGAACAGGACTCCTCAGGCTGGGGACGGCGCTGCAAAGATCTATCATAGAGGAAGGACTCAACGAAGCAAACTATTTTAATAAAGACGAGGAAACTAAGTTTCTAAACAATATTTATAAAATCTGCGACGAAGAGCTAGATAAACCCGAATCAACGCATAGAAAGGTTAAAAGTAATATCTGGTGGACTCCTGAGTTAAAGAAAGAAAGAGATAAAACCCAGAAACTTAGAAGGTCAGTCCAAAAAGCGAGGAGGAAGGGTAAGGACGACGAAAGGGAGGCCTTAACCTTCCTATACAAACGAGCTAAGAAGAACCTACAAAGACTAATTTCCAAACAGAAAGAGATATCATGGAACGAACTATGCGAAACTATTAATAAGGACATATGGGGCAAGCCCTATAAAATAATCATAAGACAGGTTAAAAAAGACAATCCTCCAGCCTCTCTCTCAGCAGAGTGTGCAGCAAACGTGATGGAGGGATTATTCCCACAAGATTTTAGACAACCTGACGAGCAACCAAGTGGAAACAACGGAAGCGAGAACAATGAGACAGAAAGGGAAAATAGCCTGAGAAACCAAGAGGAGACAATCGGAAGAAAAATACCCGAGGTTACCTCGGAAGAAATCATAGCTGCTTCCAAATTGCTGAAATCCGGAAAAGCCCCGGGAAAAGACGGTATGCAACCTGAAATTATAAAATTATTAGCAGAAACAAGGCCGGACAGATTTGCTGCCCTCTTCAAGGGCATTCTAATTAGAGGGAGTATACCACAGCAATGGAAAGTAGCAAGAACAATTCTTCTTAGAAAAGAAGGTAAGGACCCTTCCTCCCACTCTGCCTACAGACCAATTTGTATTCTAGATGCTGTGGCCAAGCTCCTGGAATATGTCATCCGGGCGAGATTACATGGAGAGCTAGGAGAAAGACCTTTCAGCTCAAATCAATTTGGATTCACTAAGGGAACATCAACCATACATGCAATGGAAATCGTCAGGAAAGCGGCAATTGAGGCCTCGGCAAAAAACAGATTTGCGGTCATGATCGCCCTTGACGTAAAAAACGCCTTTAACTCTTTGAGCTGGAAGGCAATCGACAACGAATTAAAAAACAGGAAAGTATCCGAGTATCTCGTCCGGATAATAAGTGACTATTTCAGGGGCAGAATGGTAGAATACGAAGCATCGGAAAAATCAATAGAACTGAATATGAAAATGGGAGTCCCTCAAGGCTCAGTCCTCGGCCCTTTTTTGTGGAATTTGGTGTACGATGGACTTCTAAATAGATCGACACCGCCGATGACACAAAAAATTGCCTTTGCAGACGACTTGGCCATTATTATTCAGGCTTCTACCACCAATAGACTCAAGCTGAGAGCAGAAGAAATCGCTGAGGACACCAAACAGTGGATGACCACGGCCGGACTGTCCCTAGCGGAAGACAAAACAGAAATCATGTGGCTGAATTGTAAATATGTTGACCCGAACCTTTGTTTCAGAATAGGAGACGCTGAGATAATACCGAAGAATGAATTGAAATACCTCGGAATAATCTTCGAATCCAATAAATGTTTTAAAAAACAAATCGAGAAGGCAACTAATAAGGCCATAAGAACGATGTCTGCCCTCAGCAGGATTATGACAAATAAAATTAAGACTAGACAAACAGGAAGAAAGCTGTACTTTATGACTATGGAATCGATCGTGTTATACGGAGCACCAATATGGGCCGAAGCTGCGGAAAAAATTTTCTTTAGAAGATTACTCAGAAAAACGCAAAAAATGGGGCTTACAAGAGTAGTAGCAGCCTATAGATCGGTACCGTTAGAAACTTTAGCAGTCTTAGCGGGGATCCCCCCCTGGGATCTCAAAGTTTTGGAAAGAAGAAGAATCTTCGAGGAAGAAAATGATATGACGTCATTTTTGAGAGAACATGGGCCTAACGCCGCGGAGAATAGAGGACAAAATCCACCACCAACTACTGGCATAGAGGAAGAAACTACGGAAGAAATAGTTGAATTAGCAATTTCCAGGTTCAAAAAACAAATCAGGAAACAAAATAAAGAAATCACTCTCCAAAAGTGGCAAGATGAATGGAACCACAACGTTGTAGGCCGATGGACACACAAACTTATTCCTGATATAGATAAATGGGTAAATAGGAAACACGGCGAGTTGAACTTTTACCTAACACAAGCCCTTACCGGGCACGGAGTTTTTAATTTGTTTAGAAAACGCATTGGCAAAACCGAATCAGATGAGTGCTGGTTCCATCCGGGAACCACTGACACACCGGAACACACTATTGTCTCATGCCAGAGATGGACGGAGGAGAGGAAGCCGCTCTTGGAAGCCCTACGAACCGATGCGGAATCTCTGTCTACGGAGAAAATAATGGACGGTATCCTAGAGAGCGAACCTACTTGGAAAATATTTATGGTCCTCTGCAGAAACATCCTAAGCACGAAGGAAGAAGAGGAAAGAAGAAGAGAGAAAGAGCTGATAGACAATCCGATAATAAGAGGTACAGACGAAGATCTGGAATCTGCCGATGCCGAAATCATGGGAGACCTCTAGATAAGTATTAATCAGATCCTAATTTGCGACTAGTAAAAATAAATATTAGAAAGTATGATACTCGCTAAAATAAATGTAATCTCTCTGTGTTGCAGCGCTTCCCGGGGGGGGGGGGGCGAGGAGCGGAGGACATCGCGGGAAAAGGAGGCCTCAATAGACGGTGGAGGATGCCGAAGGTCAACCGACGCCTGTGAAGAAGCGAATACGCGGGACCAGGCTAGGGCGACAACAAGGAGATCAACCACCGCTAAGTAGAGGGAGAAACTTCCAAGCTCAACGCAGACAACCCTTCAGCATCTCGGCTCCCCCCCCCCTGGCCCCTCCACACTCCCCCGGGGACGCTGTAGCACGGAGCAGACGGTGGAAGGCAACGAAGCCAAAGGACCAGCGGCGTATTACTTGCGGCTCCGGTTGCAGCTTCCCAGGCGCCACTTACCGACTCCGGGCAGAGCGCGACACCGCGAAAAGTAGGATAAAGTAGGAATCGCGCGAGAAAGCGAAGATAGCGGGCGAGAAGTGACAAGGTAAATCAGGGGCATACTCCCAGCGGCGTATTGCTTAGCACTAAGCGACAAGATGGCGGACGACGCTATCAACGCGTGGCGAATTGTATTTTATTAAATTATAAGGGTTAGGGGAACTTTTAACGTGCCAGATTGTAAACCCGACGTTTTTTGGAAACGGCGAATTTTTTGATATAGAAAAAACAACTGAAAAGGGTCTATTTTAAAAGATATTTTCAAGAGGGGGGGGGGGGCTAAAAAATTAAGATGAAAATAAAAATTTGCACCTTTCTAAACGCCCGCCAAAAATTTGACCAGATAAAATATTAAAAATCTTGATTTTATAGCTAAAAGAAATTTCGTGGAGCACAGAATACGCGGCTCAGGCCACGGTAATAGTATAATATGTACATAGTCGTTTCCAGAACACGGGCGGGTAGCACGAAGAAAGTTTATTAGGAGGAAAGTATTAATCGGATAGCATAGAATATATTTTAAAATTAGACAGTTAGGCAATATACTAACCGAAAATAGAAGAAGAAATAGGACACTTGCCCCTCTGTTTCCATACCACAAGGGTAAAACGGGAAAAAATCATAAGACGAGGACGTTAACGATAGAACAACTCAGGTCAAAGCAATCAAAATATCAAAATTTTGAAATGATGGGGTTACTCGAGTTCAACTACATTGTCTCGGCGTAACACAACACACCACGACCGAAAAACGCTCGGAGAAACGGGTAGGGAGGGGGAAAGTCACCGAGGCCTCCCGTGCCTCAGGATTGAATTTGAAAAGCAGAGCGAATCGAAATCTCACCGAGCTAACATCGTAAGAGAGCATAGAAACGCGAAAATTTCAACCGCACTCGCGAGTTTTACTTTAATTTATTCTTACTCGAAATAATAAGTATGAGTATATATAAAAGTAAAAAGTGAGTGGAAAATTCAAAACCAAAAGGACTATAAAGCCAAAACGCGAATAAAGACGCGATTCACGCGGAGTTCGGGTTAAAAACCCCTCAGGGGCGGATAAACTCCTAAGAGGAAAATAACTTGAAAGAAAATAGCAGATCATCAACTATAGAATCTCGAAAAACCAAACGCGAACATCTGAAAAAGAAAAAGAAAAGATTAAACTCTTAAAATTAAATCGGGTACACTTACGTGAAAATAAGATACTTCCAGCAAAATCCGGGAAACGGGAGTGCCGAAAAACTGCATATACCTGAAAAGAAAGAAATAGAAAAAGACTAGAAGTTTTTAAAAATAGTAGAGATGTCAATTAAATTTTAAAAATAAATAAATAATTAAAACCGGTGAAATAACAGTGTTAGAAAACGAACAATTACACTCGATAGATTAATACCAAGTGGACTATAAAGCAGTTTAGAATTTCCAAGTGTCAAGTGACGAGAGAGATAGAGAGAAAATACATAGAACAAGAGAGGATAGAGAACACCCGAAAGGCCAAGCCGAGAAGTTCACACAACGTGAGGGGTCGGTCGGACGGTGTTACCTAAAGTAAGGTAGGAACTAGAAGAGTTAAAACCGCAGAGGGATAACCAGTAGTAATTATACACCGGATATAAAGTCTTAGGAGAAAGAGATAGAACTCGGGTAAAATACAAAAATAGGCCGATCTCAATAAAATTTTAGGGCCGCCCATTTCGAAGGGTGGCGAGTCGAAGGGGGTCGGAAAGGAGAAGTTATTCTCCCCCCCCGAAAACTTTTTTGCTCTGCACCCACCCATTTCGGAGATATAGCGATTAGCAGGCTTATTTTACGGAAATTAGGGAAACGGACCAGACGAAAGTAAAGTGCTCGCCCGTACCGTTACAACGAGCCGCTGAACGCCGGAATCGGTGAAAGTTGAAAATTAGCGTGCATACCGGGTGACCAAATAATTTCGGATCCTAAAAAATCTGAGTACGTGGGTCGACTCGTTAGGGGAATCTAAGGGGTGTCTGTGATCTGGGGAACACAGTTCCCCAAGGCAAAAAATTTGTCGAAACCCCCCCCCCCCTTTTCGAGATAACAACACGGACAAGGGGAAGGAGCTGATTCTCGAAAAAACTTTCAACGAGGCAAGTTACGCATTCAACGAGGGCTTTACAAACATATAAGAATAAGTGGGGGTCAACTATCCAAAAACCCCCACTTCCCTCTTGCGAAATCCAGAAATTAGCAGAATTTTAGCATTTCTTAGCGTTTTTTCGTCACTTTCAGACGATTTTAGATAATTCGAAGCGATTTTAGAATTTTTCCCGTCGATCGCACGAGATTTCTTAAAAAATTCTTACAATTTTGCGAATTTCGTCAAATTTTCGTAGCTAGTAGGTAGAGAGAATATCGTAGCCGCTAAGTAGATTTCTGCGGACCTCGGCGATTCTGTGCGAATTTTAGATAAGATAGGTTAGGTTAATAGAAAAAATTAGAATTACAACTGTTTGTGTTGGTTTTTTTTTGGTTTTTGGTTAATAAGGTTTAGCTAGTAAATTTTTAGAGTTTAGGTTTTAGATTTGTAATCTTAGGGTTAATCTCGAGTTTAGTTACTTTAAGTGTTAGTATATATAAAATAGATTAAGTTTAAGCGAATCGATTAGATTAAATTAAATTAAGTACATGCGCGACCAGCGATAATAGATTTTTAACGATTTTGTAGAAATTGAAAAGTTAAATAGAGGCAAATACCTTTAAAAAAAAAAAAAGGATAGGATAGGATAGAGGATAGTATAGGATAGAGGATAGTATAGGATAGAGAATAGGATAGGATAGGATAGAGGATAGGATAGGATAGAGGATGGGATAGGATAGAGGATACGATAGGATAGAGGATAGGATAGGATAGAGAATAGTATAGGACAGAGGATAGGATTGAGGATAGATTATACGATACAGGATGGATAGAATAGAGGATAGGATAGGATAGAGGATAGGAAAGGATAGAGGATAGGATAGATAATAGGACAGGATAGTATAGGGATTTCATAGGATAGAAGATAGGAGACGATAGAGGATAGGATAGGATAGAGGATAGGATAGGATAGAGGTTAGGATAGGATAGAGGATAGGATAGGATAGAGGATAGGATCTGATAGAGGATAGGATAGGATAGAGGATAGGATAGGATAGGATAGAGGATAGGATAGGGTAGGATAGGATAGGATGGAGGATAGGATAGGATAGGATGGAGGATAGGATAGGATAGAGGATAGGATAGGATAGAGGATAGGATAGGATAGGGAATACGATAGGATAGATGATATTATAGGATGGAGGATAGGATAGGATAGAATACAGGATAGGACAGAGGGTAGGATAGTATATAGTATGGGATAGGATTGAGGATATGATAGGATAGAGGATGGGATAGGAAAGAGGATACGATAGGATAGAGGATACGATAGGATAGATGGTAGGATATGATATAGGATATTATAGGATAGAGGGTAGCATAGGATAGAGGATAGGACAGTATAGAGGATTGGATAGAATACAGGATATTATAGGATAGAGGATATTATTCGATAGACGATAGGATAGGGTAGAGGATGGGATAGGATAGATGATATTATAGGATAGAGTTTAGGATAGGATAGAGGATAGGACAGGATAGAGGATAGGATAGGATAGAGGATAGGATAGGATAGAGGATAGGATAGGATAGAGGATAGGATAGGATAGAGGATATGGTAGGATAGAGGATAGGATAGGATAGGATAGAGGATAGGATAGGATAGAGGATAGGATAGGATAGAGGATAGGATAGGATAGAGGATAGGATAGGATAGAGGAGAGGATAGGATAGAGGATAGGATAGGATAGAGGATAGGATAGGATAGAGGATAGGATAGGATAGAGGATAGGATAGGATAGAGAATAGGATAGGATAGAGGATAGGATAGGATAGAGGATATGATAGGATAGAGGATAGGACACTATAGAGGATAGGATAGGATAGAGGATAGGATAGGATAGAGGATAGGATAGGATATAGGATAGGATAGGATAGAGGATAGGATAGGATAGAGGATAGGATAGGATAGAGGATAGGATATGATAGAGGATAGGATAGGATAGAGGATAGGATAGGATAGAGAATAGGATAGGATAGAGGATAGGATAGCATAGAGGATAGGATAGGATAGAGGATAGGACACTATAGAGGATAGGATAGGATAGAGGATAGGATAGGATAGAGGATAGGATAGGATAGAGGATAGGATAGGATAGAGGATAGGATAGGATAGAGGATAGGATAGGATAGTCGATAGGATAGGATAGAGGATAGGATAGGATAGAGGATAGTATAGGATAGAGGATAGGATAGGATAGAGGATAGAGGATAGAGGATAGGATAGGATAGAGGATAGGATAGAGGATAGGATAGAGGATAGGATAGAGGATAGGATAGCATAGGGGATAGGATAGGATAGAGGATAGGATAGGATAGAGAATGGGATAGGATAGAGGATAGGATAGAGGATAGGATAGGATAGAGGATAGGACAGGATAGAGAATGGGATAGGATAGAGGATAGGATAGGATAGAGGATAGGATAGGATAGAGGATAGGATAGGATAGAGGATAGGATACGATAGAGGATAGGATAGGATAGAGAATAGGATAGGATAGAGGTTAGGATAGGATAGAGGATAGGATAGGATAGAGGATAGGATAGGATAGACGATAGGATAGGATAGAGGATAGGATAGGATAGAGGATAGGATAGGATAGAGGATAGTATAGGATAGAGGATAGGATAGGATAGAGTATAGGATAGGATAGAGGGTAGGGTAGAATTTGGATAGGATACAGGATAGGATAGGATAGAGGATAGGATAGGATAGAGGATACGATATGATAGAGGATAGGAAAGAGGATAGGATATAATACAGTATAGGATAGGATTGAGTATAGGATGGGTTAGAGGATGGGACATGGGATTGGATAGGATAGAAGATAGGATAGGATAGAGGATAGGATAGGATAGAGGATAGGATACGATAGAGGATAGGATAGGATAGAGAATAGGATAGGATAGAGGAGAGGATAGAATAGAGGATAGGATAGGATAGAGGAGAGGATAGGATAGAGGATAGGATAGGATAGAGGATAGGATAGGATAGAGGATAGCATAGAGGATAGACTAGGATAGAGGGTAGGGTAGAATTCGGATAGGATAGGATAGACGATAGGATAGGATAGAGGATAGGATAGGATAGAGGATAGGATAGGATAGAGGATAGGATAGGATAGAGGATAGGATAGGATAGAGGATAGGATAGGATAGAGGATAGGATAGAGGATAGGATAGGATAGAGGATAGTATAGGATAGAGGATAGGATAGGATAGAGGATAGGATAGGATAGAGGGTAGGGTAGAATTTGGATAGGATACAGGATAGGATAGGATAGAGGATAGGATAGGATAGAGAATGGGATAGGATAGAGGATAGGATAGGATAGAGGATAGGATAGGATATAGGATAGGATAGGATAGAGGATAGGATAGGATAGAGGATAGGATAGGATAGAGGATAGGATAGGATAGACGATAGGATAGGATAGAGGATAGGATAGGATAGAGGATAGGATAGAGGATAGGATAGGATAGAGGATAGTATAGGATAGAGGATAGGATAGGATAGAGGATAGGATAGGATAGAGGGTAGGGTAGAATTTGGATAGGATACAGGATAGGATAGGATAGAGGATAGGATAGGATAGAGAATGGGATAGGATAGAGGATAGGATAGGATAGAGGATAGGATAGGATATAGGATAGGATAGGATAGAGGATAGAGGATAGGATAGGATAGAGGATAGGATAGGATAGAGGATAGGATATGATAGAGGATAGGATAGGATAGAGGATAGGATAGGATAGAGAATAGGATAGGATAGAGGATAGGATAGCATAGAGGATAGGATAGGATAGAGGATAGGACACTATAGAGGATAGGATAGGATAGAGGATAGGATAGGATAGAGGATAGGATAGGATATAGGATAGGATAGGATAGAGGATAGGATAGGATAGAGGATAGGATAGGATAGAGGATAGGATATGATAGAGGATAGGATAGGATAGAGGATAGGATAGGATAGAGAATAGGATAGGATAGAGGATAGGATAGCATAGAGGATAGGATAGGATAGAGGATAGGACACTATAGAGGATAGGATAGGATAGAGGATAGGATAGGATAGAGGATAGGATAGGATAGAGGATAGGATAGGATAGAGGATAGGATAGGATAGAGGATAGGATAGGATAGTCGATAGGATAGGATAGAGGATAGGATAGGATAGAGGATAGTATAGGATAGAGGATAGGATAGGATAGAGGATAGAGGATAGAGGATAGGATAGGATAGAGGATAGGATAGAGGATAGGATAGAGGATAGGATAGAGGATAGGATAGAGGATAGGATAGAGGATAGGATAGCATAGGGGATAGGATAGGATAGAGGATAGGATAGGATAGAGAATGGGATAGGATAGAGGATAGGATAGAGGATAGGATAGGATAGAGGATAGGACAGGATAGAGAATGGGATAGGATAGAGGATAGGATAGGATAGAGGATAGGATAGGATAGAGGATAGGATAGGATAGAGGATAGGATACGATAGAGGATAGGATAGGATAGAGAATAGGATAGGATAGAGGTTAGGATAGGATAGAGGATAGGATAGGATAGAGGATAGGATAGGATAGACGATAGGATAGGATAGAGGATAGGATAGGATAGAGGATAGGATAGGATAGAGGATAGTATAGGATAGAGGATAGGATAGGATAGAGTATAGGATAGGATAGAGGGTAGGGTAGAATTTGGATAGGATACAGGATAGGATAGGATAGAGGATAGGATAGGATAGAGGATACGATATGATAGAGGATAGGAAAGAGGATAGGATATAATACAGTATAGGATAGGATTGAGTATAGGATGGGTTAGAGGATGGGACATGGGATTGGATAGGATAGAAGATAGGATAGGATAGAGGATAGGATAGGATAGAGGATAGGATACGATAGAGGATAGGATAGGATAGAGAATAGGATAGGATAGAGGAGAGGATAGAATAGAGGATAGGATAGGATAGAGGAGAGGATAGGATAGAGGATAGGATAGGATAGAGGATAGGATAGGATAGAGGATAGCATAGAGGATAGACTAGGATAGAGGGTAGGGTAGAATTCGGATAGGATAGGATAGACGATAGGATAGGATAGAGGATAGGATAGGATAGAGGATAGGATAGGATAGAGGATAGGATAGGATAGAGGATAGGATAGGATAGAGGATAGGATAGGATAGAGGATAGGATAGAGGATAGGATAGGATAGAGGATAGTATAGGATAGAGGATAGGATAGGATAGAGGATAGGATAGGATAGAGGGTAGGGTAGAATTTGGATAGGATACAGGATAGGATAGGATAGAGGATAGGATAGGATAGAGAATGGGATAGGATAGAGGATAGGATAGGATAGAGGATAGGATAGGATATAGGATAGGATAGGATAGAGGATAGGATAGGATAGAGGATAGGATAGGATAGAGGATAGGATAGGATAGACGATAGGATAGGATAGAGGATAGGATAGGATAGAGGATAGGATAGAGGATAGGATAGGATAGAGGATAGTATAGGATAGAGGATAGGATAGGATAGAGGATAGGATAGGATAGAGGGTAGGGTAGAATTTGGATAGGATACAGGATAGGATAGGATAGAGGATAGGATAGGATAGAGAATGGGATAGGATAGAGGATAGGATAGGATAGAGGATAGGATAGGATATAGGATAGGATAGGATAGAGGATAGAGGATAGGATAGGATAGAGGATAGGATAGGATAGAGGATAGGATATGATAGAGGATAGGATAGGATAGAGGATAGGATAGGATAGAGAATAGGATAGGATAGAGGATAGGATAGCATAGAGGATAGGATAGGATAGAGGATAGGACACTATAGAGGATAGGATAGGATAGAGGATAGGATAGGATAGAGGATAGGATAGGATAGAGGATAGGATAGGATAGAGGATAGGATAGGATAGTCGATAGGATAGGATAGAGGATAGGATAGGATAGAGGATAGTATAGGATAGAGGATAGGATAGGATAGAGGATAGAGGATAGAGGATAGGATAGGATAGAGGATAGGATAGAGGATAGGATAGAGGATAGGATAGAGGATAGGATAGCATAGGGGATAGGATAGGATAGAGGATAGGATAGGATAGAGAATGGGATAGGATAGAGGATAGGATAGAGGATAGGATAGGATAGAGGATAGGACAGGATAGAGAATGGGATAGGATAGAGGATAGGATAGGATAGAGGATAGGATAGGATAGAGGATAGGATAGGATAGAGGATAGGATAGGATAGACGATAGGATAGGATAGAGGATAGGATAGGATAGAGAATAGGATAGGATAGAGGATAGGATAGAGGATAGGATACGATAGAGGATAGGATAGGATAGAGAATAGGATAGGATAGAGGTTAGGATAGGATAGAGGATAGGATAGGATAGAGGATAGGATAGGATAGACGATAGGATAGGATAGAGGATAGGATAGGATAGAGGATAGGATAGGATAGAGGATAGGATAGGATAGAGGATAGGATAGGATAGAGGATAGGATAGGATAGAGGATAGGATAGAGGATAGGATAGGATAGAGGATAGTATAGGATAGAGGATAGGATAGGATAGAGGATAGGATAGGATAGAGGGTAGGGTAGAATTTGGATAGGATACAGGATAGGATAGGATAGAGGATAGGATAGGATAGAGAATGGGATAGGATAGAGGATAGGATAGGATAGAGGATAGGATAGGATATAGGATAGGATAGGATAGAGGATAGGATAGGATAGAGGATAGGATAGGATAGAGGATAGGATATGATAGAGGATAGGATAGGATAGAGGATAGGATAGGATAGAGAATAGGATAGGATAGAGGATAGGATAGCATAGAGGATAGGATAGGATAGAGGATAGGACACTATAGAGGATAGGATAGGATAGAGGATAGGATAGGATAGAGGATAGGATAGGATAGAGGATAGGATAGGATAGAGGATAGGATAGGATAGTCGATAGGATAGGATAGAGGATAGGATAGGATAGAGGATAGTATGGGATAGAGGATAGGATAGGATAGAGGATAGAGGATAGAGGATAGGATAGGATAGAGGATAGGATAGAGGATAGGATAGAGGATAGGATAGAGGATAGGATAGAGGATAGGATAGCATAGGGGATAGGATAGGATAGAGGATAGGATAGGATAGAGAATGGGATAGGATAGAGGATAGGATAGAGGATAGGATAGGATAGAGGATAGGACAGGATAGAGAATGGGATAGGATAGAGGATAGGATAGGATAGAGGATAGGATAGGATAGAGGATAGGATAGGATAGAGGATAGGATAGGATAGACGATAGGATAGGATAGAGGATAGGATAGGATAGAGAATAGGATAGGATAGAGGATAGGATAGAGGATAGGATACGATAGAGGATAGGATAGGATAGAGAATAGGATAGGATAGAGGTTAGGATAGGATAGAGGATAGGATAGGATAGAGGATAGGATAGGATAGACGATAGGATAGGATAGAGGATAGGATAGGATAGAGGATAGGATAGGATAGAGGATAGTATAGGATAGAGGATAGGATAGGATAGAGTATAGGATAGGATAGAGGGTAGGGTAGAATTTGGATAGGATACAGGATAGGATAGGATAGAGGATAGGATAGGATAGAGAATGGGATAGGATAGAGGATAGGATAGGATAGAGGATAGGATAGGATAGAGGATAGGATAGGATAGAGGATAGGATAGGATAGAGGATAGGATAGGATAGAGGAGAGGATAGGATAGAGGATAGGATAGGATAGAGGATAGTATAGGATAGAGGATAGGATAGGATAGAGGATAGCATAGAGGATAGGATAGGATAGAGGGTAGGGTAGAGGATAGGATAGGATAGAGGGTAGGGTAGGATAGAGGATAGGACACTATAGAGGATAGGATAGGATAGAGGATAGGATAGGATAGAGGATAGGATAGGATAGAGGATAGGATTGGATAGAGGATAGGATAGGATAGACGATAGGATAGGATAGAGGATAGGATAGGATAGAGGATAGAGGATAGAGGATAGGATAGGATAGAGGATAGGATAGAGGATAGGATAGAGGATAGGATAGCATAGGGGATAGGATAGGATAGAGGATAGGATAGGATAGAGAATAGGATAGGATAGAGGATAGGATAGGATAGAGGATAGGATAGGATAGACGATAGGATAGGATAGAGGATAGGATAGGATAGAGAATAGGATAGAGGATAGGATAGGATAGAGGATAGGACAGGATAGAGAATGGGATAGGATAGAGGATAGGATAGGATAGAGGATAGGATAGGATAGAGGATAGGATAGGATAGAGGATAGGATAGGATAGACGATAGGATAGGATAGAGGATAGGATAGGATAGAGAATAGGATAGGATAGAGGATAGGATAGAGGATAGGATAGAGGATAGGATAGGATAGAGGATAGGATAGGATAGAGGATAGGATAGGATAGAGGATAGGATAGGATAGAGGATAGGATAGGATAGAGGATAGGATAGGATAGAGGATAGCATAGAGGATAGGATAGGATAGAGGGTAGGGTAGAATTCGGATAGGATACAGGATAGGCTAGGATAGAGAAGAGGATAGGATAGAGGATATTATAGGGTAGAGGATAGGATAGGATAGAGGATACGATATGATAGAGGATAGGAAAGAGGATAGGATATAATACAGTATAGGATAGGATAGGGTATTGGATAGGATAGAGGATAGGATAGGATAGAGGATAGGATAGGATAGAGGATAGGATAGGATAGAGGATAGGATACGATAGAGGATAGGATAGGATAGAGAATAGGATAGGATAGAGGATAGGATAGGATAGAGGATAGGATAGGATAGAGGATAGGATAGGATAGACGATAGGATAGGATAGAGGATAGGATAGGATAGAGGATAGGATAGGATAGAGGATAGTATAGGATAGAGGGTAGGATAGGATAGAGTATAGGATAGGATAGAGGGTAGGGTAGAATTTGGATAGGATACAGGATAGGATAGGATAGAGGATAGGATAGGATAGAGAATGGGATAGGATAGAGGATAGGATAGGATAGAGGATAGGATAGGATAGAGGATAGGATAGGATAGAGGATAGGATAGGATAGAGGATAGGATAGGATAGAGGAGAGGATAGGATAGAGGATAGGATAGGATAGAGGATAGGATAGGATAGAGGATAGGATAGGATAGAGGATAGCATAGAGGATAGGATAGGATAGAGGGTAGGGTAGGATAGAGGATAGGACACTATAGAGGATAGGATAGGATAGAGGATAGGATAGGATAGAGGATAGGATAGGATAGAGGATAGGATAGGATAGAGGATAGGATAGGATAGACGATAGGATAGGATAGAGGATAGGATAGGATAGAGGATAGTATAGGATAGAGGATAGGATAGGATAGAGGATAGAGGATAGAGGATAGGATAGGATAGAGGATAGGATAGAGGATAGGATAGAGGATAGGATAGCATAGGGGATAGGATAGGATAGAGGATAGGATAGGATAGAGAATAGGATAGGATAGAGGATAGGATAGAGGATAGGATAGGATAGAGGATAGGATAGGATAGAGGATAGGATAGGATAGAGGAGAGGATAGGATAGAGGATAGGATAGGATAGAGGATAGGATAGGATAGAGGATAGGATAGGATAGAGGATAGCATAGAGGATAGGATAGGATAGAGGGTAGGGTAGAATTCGGATAGGATACAGGATAAGATAGGATAGAGAAGAGGATAGGATAGAGGATATTATAGGGTAGAGGATAGGATAGGATAGAGGATACGATATGATAGACGATAGGAAAGAGGATAGGATATAATACAATATAGGATAGGATTGAGTATGGGATGGGATAGAGGATAGGATAGGGTATTGGATAGGATAGAGGATAGGATAGGATAGAGGATAGGATAGGATAGAGGATAGGATACGATAGAGGATAGGATAGGATAGAGAATAGGATAGGATAGAGGATAGGATAGGATAGGATAGACGATAGGATAGGATAGAGGATAGGATAGGATAGAGGATAGTATAGGATAGAGGATAGGATAGGATAGTGGATAGGATAGGATAGAGGGTAGGGTAGGATAGAGGATAGCATAGAGGATAGACTAGGATAGAGGGTAGGGTAGAATTCGGATAGGATACAGGATAGGATAGGATAGAGAAGAGGATAGGATAGAGGATATTATAGGGTAGAGGATAGGATAGGATAGAGGATACGATATGATAGAGGATAGGAAAGAGGATAGGATATAATACAGTATAGGATAGGATTGAGTATGGGATGGGATAGAGGATAGGATAGGGTATTGGATAGGATAGAGGATAGGATAGGATAGAGGATAGGATAGGATAGAGGATAGGATACGATAGAGGATAGGATAGGATAGAGAATAGGATAGGATAGAGGATAGGATAGGATAGAGGATAGGATAGGATAGAGGATAGGATAGGATAGACGATAGGATAGGATAGAGGATAGGATAGGATAGAGGATAGTATAGGATAGAGGATAGGATAGGATAGAGGATAGGATAGGATAGAGGGTAGGGTAGAATTTGGATAGGATAGAGGATAGGATAGGATAGAGGATAGGATAGGATAGAGGATAGGATAGGATAGAGGATAGGATAGGATAGAGGATAGGATAGGATAGAGGGTAGGGTAGAATTTGGATAGGATAGAGGATAGGATAGGATAGAGAATGGGATAGGATAGAGGATATTATAGAGTAGAGGATAGGATAGGATAGAGGATACGATATGATAGAGGATAGGAAAGAGGATAGGATATAATACAGTATAGGATAGGATTGAGTATAGGATGGGTTAGAGGATGGGATATGGGATTGGATAGGATAGAACATAGGATAGGATAGAGGATAGGATAGGATAGAGGATAGAGGATAGAGGATAGGATAGAGGATAGGATAGAGGATAGGATAGCATAGAGGATAGGATAGGATAGAGGGTAGGGTAGAATTCGGATAGGATACAGGATAGGATAGGATAGAGAAGAGGATAGGATAGAGGATATTATAGGGTAGAGGATAGGATAGGATAGAGGATACGATATGATAGAGGATAGGAAAGAGGATAGGATATAATACAGTATAGGATAGGATTGAGTATGGGATGGGATAGAGGATAGGATAGGGTATTGGATAGGATAGAGGATAGGATAGGATAGAGGATAGGATAGGATAGAGGATAGGATAGGATAGAGGACAGGATACGATAGAGGATAGGATAGGATAGAGAATAGGATAGGATAGAGGATAGGATAGGATAGAGGATAGGATAGGATAGAAGATAGGATAGGATAGACGATAGGATAGGATAGAGGATAGGATAGGATAGAGGATAGGATAGGATAGAGGATAGTATAGGATAGAGGATAGGATAGGATAGAGTATAGGATAGGATGGAGGGTAGGGTAGAATTTGGATAGGATACAGGATAGGATAGGATAGAGGATAGGATAGGATAGAGAATGGGATAGGATAGAGGATAGGATAGGATAGAGGATAGGATAGGATAGAGGATAGGATAGGATAGAGGATAGGATAGGATAGAGGATAGGATAGGATAGAGGGTAGGGTAGGATAGAGGATAGGACACTATAGAGGATAGGATAGGATAGAGGATAGGATAGGATAGAGGATAGGATAGGATAGGGGATAGGATAGGATACAGGATAGGATAGGATAGAGGATAGGATAGGATAGAGAATGGGATAGGATAGAGGATAGGATAGGATAGAGGATAGGATAGGATAGAGGATAGGATAGGATAGAGGATAGGATAGGATAGAGGATAGGATAGGATAGGATAGAGGATAGGATAGGATAGAGGATAGGATTGGATAGAGGATAGCATAGGATAGAGGATAGGATAGGATAGAGGATAGGATATCATAGAGAATAGGATAGGATAGAGGATAGGATAGGATAGGGGATAGGATAGGATAGAGGATATTATAGGGTAGAGGATAGGATAGGATAGAGGATACGATATGATAGAGGGTAGGATAGGATAGAGAATAGGATAGGATAGAGGATAGGATAGGATAGAGGATAGGATAGAATAGAGGATGGGATAGGATAGAGGATAGGATAGGATAGAGGATAAGATAGGATAGAGGATAGGATAGGATAGAGGATAGGATAGGATAGAGGAGAGGATAGGATAGAGAATAGGATAGGATAGAGGATAGGATTGAGGATAGATTACAGGATAGAGGATAGGATAGGATAGAGGATACGATATGATAGAGGATAGGAAAGAGGATAGGATATAATACAGTATAGGATAGGATTGAGTATAGGATGAGTTAGAGGATGGGATATGGGATTGGATAGAATAGAAGATAGGATAGGATAGAGGATAGGACAGGACAGAGTATAGGATAGGATAGAGGATACGATAGAATAGAGGATAAGATAGCATAGTGGATTGGATAGGATGCAGGATAGGATTGAGGATAGGATAGGATAGAGGATTGGATAGGATAGAGGATATTATAGGATAGACGATAGGATAGGATAGAGGATGGGATAGGATAGAGGATACGATAGGATAGAGGATAGGTTAGGATAGAGGATAGGATAGGATAGAGGATAGGACAGGACAGAGGATATGATAGGATAGAGGATGGGATAGGATAGAGGATACGATAGGATAGAGGATAGGGTAGCATAGTGGATTGGATAGGATGCAGGATAGGATTGAGGATAGGATAGGATAGAAGATTGGATAGGATACAGGATAGGATAGGATAGAGGATAGTATAGGATAGAGGATAGTATAGGATAGAGAATAGGATAGGATAGGATAGAGGATAGGATAGGATAGAGGATGGGATAGGATAGAGGATACGATAGGATAGAGGATAGGATAGGATAGAGGATAGGATAAGATAGAGGATAGGAAAGGATAGAGGATAGGATAGAGAATAGGACAGGATAGTATAGGGGATTTCATAGGATAGAAGATAGGAGACGATAGAGGATAGGATAGGATAGAGGATAGGATAGGATAGAGAATAGTATAGGACAGAGTATAGGATTGACGATAGATTATACGATACAGGGTAGGATAGGATAGAGGATAGGATAGGATAGAGGATAGGATAGGATAGAGGTTAGAATAGGTAAGAGGATAGGATAGGATAGAGGATAGGATCTGATAGAGGATAGGATAGGATAGAGGATAGGATAGGATAGGATAGAGGATAGGATAGGATAGGATAGGATAGGATAGGATGGAGGATAGGATAGGATAGGACAGAGGATAGGATAGGATAGAGGATAGGATAGGATAGAATACAGGATAGGACAGAGGGTAGGATAGGATAGAGGATAGGATAGGATAGAGAATAGGATAGGATAGAGGATAGGATAGGATAGAGGATAGGATAGGATAGAGGATAGGACACTATAGAGGATAGGATAGGATAGAGAATAGGATAGAATAGAGGATAGGATAGGATAGAGGATAGGATAGGATAGAGGATAGGATAGGATAGAGGATAGGATAGGATAGAGGATAGGATAGGATAGAGGATAGTGTAGGATAGAGGATAGGATAGGATAGAGGATAGGATAGGATAGAGGGTAGGTTAGAATTTGGATAGGATACAGGATAGGATAGGATAGAGGATAGGATAGGATAGAGAATGGGATAGGATAGAGGATATTATAGAGTAGAGGATAGGATAGGATAGAGGATACGATATGATAGAGGATAGGAAAGAGGATAGGATATAATACAGTATAGGATAGGATTGAGTATAGGATGGGTTAGAGGATGGATATGGGATTGGATAGGATAGAAGATAGGATAGGATAGAGGATAGGATAGGATAGATGATAGAGGATAGAGGATAGGATAGGATAGAGTATAGGATAGGATAGAGGATAGGATAGGATAGGGGATAGGATAGGATAGAGGATAGGATAGGATAGAGAATAGGATAGGATAGAGGATAGGATTGAGGATAGATTACAGGATAGAGGATAGGATAGGATAGAGGATAGGATAGGATAGAGGATATGATAGGATAGAGGATAGGATAGGATAGAGGATAGGATAGGATAGAGGATAGGATAGGATAGAGAAGAGGATAGGATAGAGGATATTATAGGATACAGGATAGGATAGGATAGAGGATAGGATAGGATAGAGAATGGGATAGGATAGAGGATATTATAGAGTAGAGGAAAGGATAGGATAGAGGATACGATATGATAGAGGATAGGAAAGAGGATAGGATATAATACAGTATAGGATAGGATTGAGTATAGGGTGGGTTAGAGGATGGGATATGGGATTCGATAGGATAGAAGATAGGATAGGATAGAGGATAGGATAGGATAGAGGATAGAGGATAGAGGATAGGATAGGATAGAGGATAGGATAGGATAGAGGATAGGATAGGATAGGGGATAGGATAGGCTAGAGGATAGGATAGGATAGAGAATAGGATAGGATAGAGGATAGGATTGAGGATAGATTACAGGATAGAGGATAGGATAGGATAGAGGATAGGATAGGATACAGGATATGATAGGATAGAGGATAGGATAAGATAGAGGATAGGAAAGGAAAGAGGATAGGATAGGATAGAGGATAGGATAGGATAGAGGATAGGATAGGATAGAGGATAGTATAGGATAGGGAATAGGATAGGATAGAGGATAGGATAGGATAGAGGGTAGGGTAGAATTTGGATAGGATACAGGATAGGATAGGATAGAGGATAAGATAGGATAGAGGATAGGATAGGATAGAGGATAGGATAGGATAGAGGAGAGGATAGGATAGAGGATAGGATAGGATAGAGGATAGGATAGGATAGAGGGTAGGTTAGAATTTGGATAGGATACAGGATAGGATAGGATAGAGGATAGGATAGGATAGAAAATGGGATAGGATAGAGGATATTATAGAGTAGAGGATAGGATAGGATAGAGGATACGATATGATAGAGGATAGGAAAGAGGATAGGATATAATACAGTATAGGATAGGATTGAGTATAGGATGGGTTAGAGGATGGATATGGGATTGGATAGGATAGAAGATAGGATAGGATAGAGGATAGGATAGGATAGATGATAGAGGATAGAGGATAGGATAGGATAGAGTATAGGATGGGTTAGAGGATGGGATATGGGATTGGATAGGATAGAAGATAGGATAGGATAGAGGATAGGATAGGATAGACGATAGAGGATAGAGGATAGGATAGGATAGAGGATAGGATAGGATAGAGGATAGGATAGGATAGGGGATAGGATAGGATAGAGGATAGGATAGGATAGAGAATAGGATAGGATAGAGGATAGGATAGGATAGAGGATAGTATAGGATAGGGAATAGGATAGGATAGAGGATAGGATAGGATAGAGGGTAGGGTAGAATTTGGATAGGATACAGGATAGGATAGGATAGAGGATAAGATAGGATAGAGGATAGGATAGGATAGAGGATAGGATAGGATAGAGGAGAGGATAGGATAGAGGATAGGATAGGATAGAGGATAGGATAGGATAGAGGATAGGATAGGATAGAGGATAGGATAGGATAGGGGATAGGATAGGATAGAGGATAGGATAGGATAGAGAATAGGATAGGATAGAGGATAGGATTGAGGATAGATTACAGGATAGAGGATAGGATAGGATAGAGGATAGGATAGGATAGAGGATATGATAGGATAGAGGATAGGATAGGATAGAGGATAGGATAGGATAGAGGATAGGATAGGATAGAGAAGAGGATAGGATAGAGGATATTATAGGATACAGGATAGGATAGGATAGAGGATAGGATAGGATAGAGAATGGGATAGGATAGAGGATATTATAGAGTAGAGGAAAGGATAGGATAGAGGATACGATATGATAGAGGATAGGAAAGAGGATAGGATATAATACAGTATAGGATAGGATTGAGTATAGGATGGGTTAGAGGATGGGATATGGGATTCGATAGGATAGAAGATAGGATAGGATAGAGGATAGGAAAGGATAGAGGATAGAGGATAGAGGATAGGATAGGATAGAGGATAGGATAGGATAGAGGATAGGATAGGATAGGGGATAGGATAGGATAGAGGATAGGATAGGATAGAGAATAGGATAGGATAGAGGATAGGATTGAGGATAGATTACAGGATAGAGGATAGGATAGGATAGAGGATAGGATAGGATAGAGGATATGATAGGATAGAGGATAGGATAGGATAGAGGATAGGATAGGATAGAGGATAGGATAGGATAGAGAAGAGGATAGGATAGAGGATATTATAGGGTAGAGGATAGGATAGGATAGAGGATACGATATGATAGAGGATACGAAAGAGGATAGGATATAATACAGTATAGGATAGGATTGAGTATAGGATGGGATAGAGGATAGGATAGAGGATAGGATAGGATAGAGGATAGGATAGGATAGAGGATAGGATAGGATAGAGGATAGGATAGGATAGAGAATAGTATAGGATAGAGGATAGGATAGGATAGAGGATAGGATAGGATAGAGGATAGGATAGGATAGAGGATAGTATAGGATAGGGAATAGGATAGGATAGAGGATAGGATAGGATAGAGGGTAGGGTAGAATTTGGATAGGATACAGGATAGGATAGGATAGAGGATAAGATAGGATAGAGGATAGGATAGGATAGAGGATAGGATAGGATAGAGAATGGGATAGGATAGAGGATATTATAGAGTAGAGGATAGGATAGGATAGAGGATACGATATGATAGAGGATAGGAAAGAGGATAGGATATAATACAGTATAGGATAGGATTGAGTATAGGATGGGTTAGAGGATGGATATGGGATTGGATAGGATAGAAGATAGGATAGGATAGAGGATAGGATAGGATAGATGATAGAGGATAGAGGATAGGATAGGATAGAGTATAGGATGGGTTAGAGGATGGGATATGGGATTGGATAGGATAGAAGATAGGATAGGATAGAGGATAGGATAGGATAGAGGATAGGATAGGATAGAGGATAGGATAGGATAGGGGATAGGATAGGATAGAGGATAGGATAGGATAGAGAATAGGATAGGATAGAGGATAGGATTGAGGATAGATTACAGGATAGAGGATAGGATAGGATAGAGGATAGGATAGGATAGAGGATATGATAGTATAGAGGATAGGATAGGATAGAGGATAGGATAGGATAGAGGATAGGATAGGATAGAGAAGAGGATAGGATAGAGGATATTATAGGATACAGGATAGGATAGGATAGAGGATAGGATAGGATAGAGAATGGGATAGGATAGAGGATATTATAGAGTAGAGGAAAGGATAGGATAGAGGATACGATATGATAGAGGATAGGAAAGAGGATAGGATATAATACAGTATAGGATAGGATTGAGTATAGGATGGGTTAGAGGATGGGATATGGGATTCGATAGGATAGAAGATAGGATAGGATAGAGGATAGGATAGGATAGAGGATAGAGGATAGAGGATAGGATAGGATAGAGGATAGGATAGGATAGGGGATAGGATAGGATAGAGGATAGGATAGGATAGAGAATAGGATAGGATAGAGGATAGGATTGAGGATAGATTACAGGATAGAGGATAGGATAGGATAGAGGATAGGATAGGATAGAGGATATGATAGGATAGAGGATAGGATAGGATAGAGGATAGGATAGGATAGAGGATAGGATAGGATAGAGAAGAGGATAGGATAGAGGATATTATAGGGTAGAGGATAGGATAGGATAGAGGATACGATATGATAGAGGATAGGAAAGAGGATAGGATATAATACAGTATAGGATAGGATTGAGTATAGGATGGGATAGAGGATAGGATAGAGGATAGGATAGGATAGAGGATAGGATAGGATAGAGGATAGGATAGGATAGAGGATAGGATATGATAGAGAATAGGATAGGATAGAGGATAGGATAGGATAGAGGATAGGATAGGATAGAGGATAGGATAGGATAGAGGATAGTATAGGATAGGGAATAGGATAGGATAGAGGATAGGATAGGATAGAGGGTAGGGTAGAATTTGGATAGGATACAGGATAGGATAGGATAGAGGATAAGATAGGATAGAGGATAGGATAGGATAGAGGATAGGATAGGATAGAGGAGAGGATAGGATAGAGGATAGGATAGGATAGAGGATAGGATAGGATAGAGGATAGGATAGGATAGAGGATAGCATAGAGGATAGGATACGATAGAGGGTAGGGTAGAATTTGGATAGGATACAGGATAGGATAGGATAGAGAAGAGGATAGGATAGAGGATATTATAGGGTAGAGGACAGGATAGGATAGAGGATAGGATAGGATAGAGGACAGGATAGGATAGAGAATAGGATAGGATAGAGGATAGGATAGGATAGAGGATAGGATAGGATAGAGGATAGGACACTATAGAGGATAGGATAGGATAGAGGATGGGATAGGATAGTGGATAGGATAGGATAGAGGATAGGATAGGATAGAGGATAGGATAGGATAGAGGATAGGATAGGATAGAGGATAGGATAGGATAGAGGATAGTATAGGATAGAGGATAGGATAGGATAGAGGATAGGATAGGATAGAGGGTAGGGTAGAATTTGGATAGGATACAGGATAGGATAGGATAGAGGATAGGATAGGATAGAGAATGGGATAGGATAGAGGATATTATAGAGTAGAGGATAGGATAGGATAGAGGATACGATATGATAGAGGATAGGAAAGAGGATAGGATATATTACAGTATAGGATAGGATTGAGTATAGGATGGGTTAGAGGATGGATATGGGATTGGATAGGATAGAAGATAGGATAGGATAGAGGATAGGATAGGATAGAGGATAGAGGATAGAGGATAGAGGATAGAGGATAGAGGATAGGATAGGATAGAGGATAGGATAGGATAGAGGATAGGATAGGATAGAGGATAGGATAGGATAGAGGATAGGACACTATAGAGGATAGGATAGGATAGAGGATAGGATAGGATAGAGGATAGGATAGGATAGAGGATAGGATAGGATAGAGGATAGGATAGGATAGGATAGAGGATAGGATAGGATAGAGGATAGGATAGGATAGAGGATAGGATAGGATAGAGGATAGGATAGGATAGAGGATAGGATAGGATAGAATATAGTATAGGATAGAGGATAGGATAGGATAGAGGATAGGATAGGATAGAGGGTAGGGTAGAATTTGGATAGGATACAGGATAGGATAGGATAGAGGATAGGATAGGATAGAGATTGGGATAGGATAGAGGATATTATAGAGTAGAGGATAGGATAGGATAGAGGATACGATATGATAGAGGATAGGAAAGCGGATAGGATATAATACAGTATATTATAGGATTGAGTATAGGATGGGTTAGAGGATGGATATGGGATTGGATAGGATAGAAGATAGGATAGGATAGAGGATAGGATAGGATAGAGGATAGAGGATAGAGGATAGAGGGTAGAGGATAGAGGATAGAGGATAGGATAGGATAGAGGATAGGATAGAGGATAGGATAGGATAGGGGATAGGATAGGATAGAGGATAGGATAGGATAGAGGATAGGATAGGATAGAGGATAGGATACGATAGAGGATAGGATAGGATAGAGAATAGGATAGGATAGAGGATATTATAGGATAGAGGATAGGATAGGATAGAGGATGGGATAGGATAGAGGATAGGATAGGATAGAGGATAGGATAGGATAGGATAGAAGAGAGGATAGGATAGAGGAGAGGATAGGATAGAGGATACTATAGGATAGAGGATAGGATAGCCTAGTGGATTGGATAGGATAGAGGATAGGATAGGATAGAGGTGAGGATAGGATAGAGGATAGGATAGGATAGAGGATAGGATAGGATAGAGGATAGGATTGGATAGAGGATAGCATAGAGGATAGGATATTATAGAGGGTAGGGCAGAATTTGGATAGGATACAGGATAGGATAGGATAGAGGATAGGATAGGATAGAGAATGGGATAGGATAGAGGATATTATAGAGTAGAGGATAGGATAGGATAGAGGATACGATATGATAGAGGATAGGAAAGAGGATAGGATATAATACAGTATAGGATAGGATTGAGTATAGGATGGGATAGAGGATGGGATATGGGATTGGATAGGATAGAAGATAGGATAGGATATAGGATAGGACAGGACAGAGTATAGGATAGGATAGAGGATACGATAGGATAGAGGATAAGATAGCATAGTGGATTGGATAGGATGCAGGATAGGATTGAGGATAGGATAGGATAGAGGATTGGATAGGATAGAGGATATTATAGGATAGACGATAGGATAGGATAGAGGATGGGATAGGATAGAGGATACGATAGGATAGAGGATAGGATAGGATAGAGGATAGGATAGGATAGAGGATAGGACAGGACAGAGGATATGATAGGATAGAGGATGGGATAGGATAGAGGATACGATAGGATAGAGGATAGGATAGCATAGTGGATTGGATAGGATGCAGGATAGGATAGGATAGAAGATTGGATAGGATACAGGATAGGATAGGATAGAGGATAGTATAGGATAGAGGATAGTATAGGATAGAGAATAGGATAGGACAGGATAGAGGATAGGATAGGATAGAGGATGGGATAGGATAGAGGATACGATAGGATAGAGGATAGGATAGGATAGAGGGTAGGGTAGAATTTGGATAGGATACAGGATAGGATAGGATAGAGGATAGGATAGGATAGAGAATGGGACAGGATAGAGGATATTATAGAGTAGAGGATAGGATAGGATAGGGGATACGATATGATAGAGGATAGGAAAGAGGATAGGATATAATACAGTATAGGATAGGATTGAGTATAGGATGGGTTAGAGGATGGATATGGGATTGGATAGGATAGAAGATAGGATAGGTTAGAGGATAGGATAGGATAGATGATAGAGGATAGAGGATAGGATAGGATAGAGGATAGGATAGCATAGTGGATTGGATAGGATAGAGGATAGGATAGGATAGAGGTGAGGATAGGATAGAGGATAGGATAGGATAGAGGATAGGATAGGATAGAGGATAGGATTGGATAGAGGATAGCATAGAGGATAGGATAGGATAGAGGGTAGGGCAGAATTTGGATTGGATACAGGATAGGATAGGATAGAGGATAGGATAGGATAGAGAATGGGATAGGATAGAGGATATTATAGAGTAGAGGATAGGATAGGATAGAGGATACGATATGATAGATGATAGGAAAGAGGATAGGATATAATACAGTATAGGATAGGATTGAGTATAGGATGGGATAGAGGATGGGATATGGGATTGGATAGGATAGAAGATAGGATAGGATAGAGGATAGGACAGGACAGAGGATATGATAGGATAGAGGATGGGATAGGATAGAGGATACGATAGGATAGAGGATAGGATAGCATAGTGGATTGGATAGGATGCAGGATAGGATAGAGGATATTATAGGATACAGGATAGGATAGGATAGAGGATAGGATAGGATAGAGAATGGGATAGGATAGAGGATATTATAGAGTAGAGGAAAGGATAGGATAGAGGATACGATATGATAGAGGATAGGAAAGAGGATAGGATATAATACAGTATAGGATAGGATTGAGTATAGGATGGGTTAGAGGATGGGATATGGGATTCGATAGGATAGAAGATAGGATAGGATAGAGGATAGGATAGGATAGAGGATAGAGGATAGAGGATAGGATAGGATAGAGGATAGGATAGGATAGAGGATAGGATAGGATAGGGGATAGGATAGGCTAGAGGATAGGATAGGATAGAGAATAGGATAGGATAGAGGATAGGATTGAGGATAGATTACAGGATAGAGGATAGGATAGGATAGAGGATAGGATAGGATACAGGATATGATAGGATAGAGGATAGGATAAGATAGAGGATAGGAAAGGAAAGAGGATAGGATAGGATAGAGAAGAGGATAGGATAGAGGATATTATAGGGTAGAGGATAGGATAGGATAGAGGATACGATATGATAGAGGATAGGAAAGAGGATAGGATATAATACAGTATAGGATAGGATTGAGTATAGGATGGGATAGAGGATAGGATACAGGATAGGATAGGATAGAGGATAGGATAGGATAGAGGATAGGATAGGATAGAGGATAGGATAGGATAGAGAATAGGATAGGATAGAGGATAGGATAGGATAGAGGATAGGATAGGATAGAGGATAGGATAGGATAGAGGATAGTATAGGATAGGGAATAGGATAGGATAGAGGATAGGATAGGATAGAGGGTAGGGTAGAATTTGGATAGGATACAGGATAGGATAGGATAGAGGATAAGATAGGATAGAGGATAGGATAGGATAGAGGATAGGATAGGATAGAGGAGAGGATAGGATAGAGGATAGGATAGGATAGAGGATAGGATAGGATAGAGGGTAGGTTAGAATTTGGATAGGATACAGGATAGGATAGGATAGAGGATAGGATAGGATAGAAAATGGGATAGGATAGAGGATATTATAGAGTAGAGGATAGGATAGGATAGAGGATACGATATGATAGAGGATAGGAAAGAGGATAGGATATAATACAGTATAGGATAGGATTGAGTATAGGATGGGTTAGAGGATGGATATGGGATTGGATAGGATAGAAGATAGGATAGGATAGAGGATAGGATAGGATAGATGATAGAGGATAGAGGATAGGATAGGATAGAGTATAGGATGGGTTAGAGGATGGGATATGGGATTGGATAGGATAGAAGATAGGATAGGATAGAGGATAGGATAGGATAGAGGATAGAGGATAGAGGATAGGATAGGATAGAGGATAGGATAGGATAGAGGATAGGATAGGATAGGGGATAGGATAGGATAGAGGATAGGATAGGATAGAGAATAGGAATAGGATAGAGGATAGGATTGAGGATAGATTACAGGATAGAGGATAGGATAGGATAGAGGATAGGATAGGATAGAGGATATGATAGGATAGAGGATAGGATAGGATAGAGGATAGGATAGGATAGAGGATAGTATAGGATAGGGAATAGGATAGGATAGAGGATAGGATAGGATAGAGGGTAGGATAGGATAGAGGATAGGATAGGATAGAGAATAGGATAGGATAGAGGATAGGATAGGATAGAGGATAGGATAGGATAGAGGATATGATAGGATAGAGGATAGTATAGGATAGGGAATAGGATAGGATAGAGGATAGGATAGGATAGAGGGTAGGGTAGAATTTGGATAGGATACAGGATAGGATAGGATAGAGGATAAGATAGGATAGAGGATAGGATAGGATAGAGTATAGGATAGGATAGAGGATAGGATAGGATAGAGGATAGGATAGGATAGAGGATAGGATAGGATAGGGGATAGGATAGGATAGAGGGATAGGATAGGATAGAGAATAGGATAGGATAGAGGATAGGATTGAGGATAGATTACAGGATAGAGGATAGGATAGGATAGAGGATAGGATAGGATAGAGGATATGATAGGATAGAGGATAGGATAGGATAGAGGATAGGATAGGATAGAGGATAGGATAGGATAGAGAAGAGGATAGGATAGAGGATATTATAGGATACAGGATAGGATAGGATAGAGGATAGGATAGGATAGAGAATGGGATAGGATAGAGGATATTATAGAGTAGAGGATAGGATAGGATAGAGGATACGATATGATAGAGGATAGGAAAGAGGATAGGATATAATACAGTATAGGATAGGATTGAGTATAGGATGGGTTAGAGGATGGATATGGGATTGGATAGGATAGAAGATAGGATAGGATAGAGATAGGATAGGATAGATGATAGAGGATAGAGGATAGGATAGGATAGAGTATAGGATGGGTTAGAGGATGGGATATGGGATTGGATAGGATAGAAGATAGGATAGGATAGAGGATAGGATAGGATAGAGGATAGGATAGGATAGAGGATAGGATAGGATAGAGGATAGGATAGGATAGAGGATAGGATAGGATAGAGAATAGTATAGGATAGAGGATAGGATAGGATAGAGGATAGGATAGGATAGAGGATAGGATAGGATAGAGGACAGGATAGGATAGAGAATAGGATAGGATAGAGGATAGGATAGGATTAGAGGATAGGATAGGATAGAGGATAGGACACTATAGAGGATAGGATAGGATAGAGGATAGGATAGGATAGTGGATAGGATAGGATAGAGGATAGGATAGGATAGAGGATAGGATAGGATAGAGGATAGGATAGGATAGAGGATAGGATAGGATAGAGGATAGTATAGGATAGAGGATAGGATAGGATAGAGGATAGGATAGGATAGAGGGTAGGGTAGAATTTGGATAGGATACAGGATAGGATAGGAGGGATAGGATAGGATAGAGAATGGGATAGGATAGAGGATATTATAGAGTAGAGGATAGGATAGGATAGAGGATACGATATGATAGAGGATAGGAAAGAGGATAGGATATATTACAGTATAGGATAGGATTGAGTATAGGATGGGTTAGAGGATGGATATGGGATTGGATAGGATAGAAGATAGGATAGGATAGAGGATAGGATAGGATAGAGGATAGAGGATAGAGGATAGAGGATAGAGGATAGAGGATAGAGGATAGAGGATAGAGGATAGGATAGGATAGAGGATAGGATAGGATAGAGGATAGGATAGGATAGAGGATAGGACACTATAGAGGATAGGATAGGATAGAGGATAGGATAGGATAGAGGATAGGATAGGATAGAGGATAGGATAGGATAGAGGATAGGATAGGATAGAGGATAGGATAGGATAGGATAGAGGATAGGATAGGATAGAGGATAGGATAGGATAGAGGATAGGATAGGATAGAGGATAGGATAGGATAGAGGATAGGATAGGATAGGATAGAGGATAGGATAGGATAGAGGATAGGATAGGATAGAGGATAGGATAGGATAGAGGATAGGATAGGATAGAGGATAGGATAGGATAGAGGATAGGATAGGATAGAGGATAGGATAGGATAGAGGATAGGATAGGATAGAGGATAGGATAGGATAGAGGATAGGATAGGATAGAATATAGTATAGGATAGAGGATAGGATAGGATAGAGGATAGGATAGGATAGAGGGTAGGGTAGAATTTGGATAGGATACAGGATAGGATAGGATAGAGGATAGGATAGGATAGAGATTGGGATAGGATAGAGGATATTATAGAGTAGAGGATAGGATAGGATAGAGGATACGATATGATAGAGGATAGGAAAGCGGATAGGATATAATACAGTATATTATAGGATTGAGTATAGGATGGGTTAGAGGATGGATATGGGATTGGATAGGATAGAAGATAGGATAGGATAGAGGATAGGATAGGATAGAGGATAGAGGATAGAGGATAGAGGGTAGAGGATAGAGGATAGAGGATAGAGGATAGGATAGGATAGAGGATAGGATAGAGGATAGGATAGGATAGGGGATAGGATAGGATAGAGGATGGGATAGGATAGAGGATAGGATAGGATAGAGGATAGGATACGATAGAGGATAGGATAGGATAGAGAATAGGATAGGATAGAGGATATTATAGGATAGAGGATAGGATAGGATAGAGGATGGGATAGGATAGAGGATATTATAGGATAGAGGATAGGATAGGATAGGATAGAAGAGAGGATAGGATAGAGGAGAGGATAGGATAGAGGATACTATAGGATAGAGGATAGGATAGCCTAGTGGATTGGATAGGATAGAGGATAGGATAGGATAGAGGTGAGGATAGGATAGAGGATAGGATAGGATAGAGGATAGGATAGGATAGAGGATAGGATTGGATAGAGGATAGCATAGAGGATATTATATTATAGAGGGTAGGGCAGAATTTGGATAGGATACAGGATAGGATAGGATAGAGGATAGGATAGGATAGAGAATGGGATAGGATAGAGGATATTATAGAGTAGAGGATAGGATAGGATAGAGGATACGATATGATAGAGGATAGGAAAGAGGATAGGATATAATACAGTATAGGATAGGATTGAGTATAGGATGGGATAGAGGATGGGATATGGGATTGGATAGGATAGAAGATAGGATAGGATATAGGATAGGACAGGACAGAGTATAGGATAGGATAGAGGATACGATAGGATAGAGGATAAGATAGCATAGTGGATTGGATAGGATGCAGGATAGGATTGAGGATAGGATAGGATAGAGGATTGGATAGGATAGAGGATATTATAGGATAGACGATAGGATAGGATAGAGGATGGGATAGGATAGAGGATACGATAGGATAGAGGATAGGATAGGATAGAGGATAGGATAGGATAGAGGATAGGACAGGACAGAGGATATGATAGGATAGAGGATGGGATAGGATAGAGGATACGATAGGATAGAGGATAGGATAGCATAGTGGATTGGATAGGATGCAGGATAGGATAGGATAGAAGATTGGATAGGATACAGGATAGGATAGGATAGAGGATAGTATAGGATAGAGGATAGTATAGGATAGAGAATAGGATAGGACAGGATAGAGGATAGGATAGGATAGAGGATGGGATAGGATAGAGGATACGATAGGATAGAGGATAGGATAGGATAGAGGGTAGGGTAGAATTTGGATAGGATACAGGATAGGATAGGATAGAGGATAGGATAGGATAGAGAATGGGACAGGATAGAGGATATTATAGAGTAGAGGATAGGATAGGATAGGGGATACGATATGATAGAGGATAGGAAAGAGGATAGGATATAATACAGTATAGGATAGGATTGAGTATAGGATGGGTTAGAGGATGGATATGGGATTGGATAGGATAGAAGATAGGATAGGATAGAGGATAGGATAGGATAGATGATAGAGGATAGAGGATAGGATAGGATAGAGGATAGGATAGCATAGTGGATTGGATAGGATAGAGGATAGGATAGGATAGAGGTGAGGATAGGATAGAGGATAGGATAGGATAGAGGATAGGATAGGATAGAGGATAGGATTGGATAGAGGATAGCATAGAGGATAGGATAGGATAGAGGGTAGGGCAGAATTTGGATTGGATACAGGATAGGATAGGATAGAGGATAGGATAGGATAGAGAATGGGATAGGATAGAGGATATTATAGAGTAGAGGATAGGATAGGATAGAGGATACGATATGATAGATGATAGGAAAGAGGATAGGATATAATACAGTATAGGATAGGATTGAGTATAGGATGGGATAGAGGATGGGATATGGGATTGGATAGGATAGAAGATAGGATAGGATAGAGGATAGGACAGGACAGAGGATATGATAGGATAGAGGATGGGATAGGATAGAGGATACGATAGGATAGAGGATAGGATAGCATAGTGGATTGGATAGGATGCAGGATAGGATTGAGGATAGGATAGGATAGAGGATTGGATAGGATAGAGGATATTATAGGATAGACAATAGGATAGGATAGAGGATAGGACAGGACAGAGGATATGATAGGATAGAGGATGGGAGAGGATAGAGGATACGATAGGATAGAGGATAGGATAGCATAGTGGATTGGATAGGATGCAGGATAGGATTGAGGATAGGATAGGATAGAAGATTGGATAGGATACAGGATAGGATAGGATAGAGGATAGTACAGGATAGAGTATAGGATATGATAGGATAGAGGATAGGATAGGATAGAGGATGGGATAGGATAGAGGATAGGATAGGATAGAGGATAGAGGATAGGATAGGATAGAGGATAGGATAGGATAGAGGATAGGATAGGATAGAGGATAGGATAGGATAGAGAATAGGATAGGATAGAGGATAGGATTGAGGATAGATTACAGGATAGAGGATAGGATAGGATAGAGGATAGGATAGGATAGAGGATATGATAGGATAGAGGATAGGATAGGATAGAGAAGAGGATAGGATAGAGGATATTATAGGGTAGAGGATAGGATAGGATAGAGGATACGATATGATAGAGGATAGGAAAGAGGATAGGATATAATACAGTATAGGATAGGATTGAGTATAGGATGGAATAGAGGATAGGATAGGGTATTGGATAGGATAAAGGATAGGATAGGATAGAGGATAGGATAGGATAGAGGATAGGATAGGATAGAGAATAGGATAGGATAGAGGATAGGATAGGATAGAGGATAGGATAGGATAGAGTATAGGATGGGTTAGAGGATGGGATATGGGATTGGATAGGACAGAAGATAGGATAGGATAGAGGATAGGATAGGATAGAGGATAGAGGATAGAGGATAGGATAGGATAGGATAGAGGATAGGATAGGATAGGGGGTAGGATAGGATAGAGGATAGGATAGGATAGAGAATAGGATAGGATAGAGGATAGGATTTAGGATAGATTACAGGATAGAGGATAGGATAGGATAGAGGATATGATAGGATAGAGGATAGGATAGGATAGAGGATATTATAGGATACAGGATAGGATAGGATAGAGGATAGGATAGGATAGAGAATGGGATAGGATAGAGGATATTATAGAGTAGAGGATAGGATAGGATAGAGGATACGATATGATAGAGGATAGGAAAGAGGATAGGATATAATACAGTATAGGATAGGATTGAGTATAGGATGGGTTAGAGGATGGGATATGGGATTGGATAGGATAGAAGATAGGATAGGATAGAGGATATGATAGGATAGAGGATAGAGGATAGAGGATAGGATAGGATAGAGGATAGGATCAGATAGAGGATAGGATAGGATAGAGGATAGGATAGGATAGGATAGAGGATAGGATAGGATAGGATAGGATAGGATGGAGGATAGGATAGGATAGGATAGGATAGGATAGAGGATAGGATAGAATAGAGAATTGGATAGAATACAGGATATTATAGGATAGAGGATAGGATAGGATAGAGGAAAGGACAGGATAGAGGATAGGATAGGATAGAGGATAGGATAGGATAGAGGATAGGATAGGATAGAGGATAGGATAGGATAGAGGATAGGATAGGATAGAGGATAGGATAGGATAGAGGATAGGATAGGATAGAGGATAGGATAGGATAGAGGATAGGATAGGATAGAGGATAGGATAGGATAGAGAATAGGATAGGATAGAGGATAGGATAGGATAGAGGATAGGATAGGATAGAGGATAGGACACTATAGAGGATAGGATAGGATAGAGGATAGGATAGGATAGAGGATAGGATAGGATAGAGGATAGGATATGATAGAGGATAGGATAGGATAGAGGATGGGATAGGATAGAGGATAGGATAGGATAGAGGATAGGATAGAGGATAGGATAGGATAGAGGATAGGATAGGATAGAGGATAGGATAGGATAGAGGAGAGGACAGGATAGAGGATAGGATAGGATAGAGGATAGGATAGGATAGAGGATAGGATAGGATAGAGGATAGCATAGAGGATAGGATAGGATAGAGGGTAGGGTAGAATTCGGATAGGATACAGGATAGGATAGGATAGAGAAGAGGATAGGATAGAGGATATTATAGGGTAGAGGATAGGATAGGATAGAGGATACGATATGATAGAGGATAGGAAAGAGGATAGGATATAATACAGTATAGGATAGGATTGAGTATAGGATGGGATAGAGGATAGGATAGGGTATTGGATAGGATAGAGGATAGGATAGGATAGAGGATAGGATAGGATAGAGGATAGGATACGATAGAGCATAGGATAGGATAGAGAATAGGATAGGATAGAGGATAGGATAGGATAGAGGATAGGATAGGATAGAGGATGGGATAGGATAGAGGATAGGATAGGATAGAGGATAGGATAGGATAGGATAGAAGAGAGGATAGGATAGAGGAGAGGATAGGATAGAGGGTAGGGCAGAATTTGGATAGGATACAGGATAGGATAGGATAGAGGATAGGATAGGATAGAGGATAGGATAGGATAGAGGATAGGATAGGATAGAGGATGGGATAGGATAGAGGATAGGATAGGATAGAGGATAGGATAGGATAGGATAGAAGAGAGGATAGGATAGAGGAGAGGATAGGATAGAGGGTAGGGCAGAATTTGGATAGGATACAGGATAGGATAGGATAGAGGATAGGATAGGATAGAGAATGGGATAGGATAGAGGATAGGATAGGATAGAGGATAGGATAGAGAATAGGACAGGATAGAGGATAGTATAGGGGATTGGATAGGACAGAAGATAGGAGACGATAGAGTATAGGATAGGATAGAGGATAGGATAGGATAGAGAATAGTATAGGACAGAGGATAGGATTGAGGATAGATTATACGATACAGGATAGGATAGGATAGAGGATAGGATAGGATAGAGGATAGGAAAGGATAGAGGATAGGATAGAGAATAGGACAGGATAGTATAGGGGATTTCATAGGATAGAAGATAGGAGACGATAGAGGATAGGATAGGATAGAGGATAGGATAGGATAGAGAATAGTTTAGGACAGAGTATAGGATTGAGAATAGATTATACGATACAGGGTAGGATAGGATAGAGGATAGGATAGGATAGAGGATAGGATAGGATAGACGTTAGGATAGGATAGAGGATAGGATAGGATAGAGGATAGGATCAGATAGAGGATAGGATAGGATAGAGGATAGGATAGGATAGGATAGAGGATAGGGTAGGATAGGATAGGATAGGATGGAGGATAGGATAGGATAGGATAGGATAGGATAGAGGATAGGATAGAATAGAGAATTGGATAGAATACAGGATATTATAGGATAGAGGATAGGATAGGATAGAGGATATTATACGATAGACGATAGGATATCATAGAGGATGGGATAGGATAGATGATATTATAGGATAGAGTTTAGGATAGGATAGAGGAAAGGACTGGATAGAGGATAGGATAGGATAGAGGATAGGATAGGATAGAGGATAGGATAGGATAGAGGATAGGATAGGATAGAGGATAGGATAGGATAGAGGATAGGATAGGATAGAGGATAGGATAGGATAGAGGATAGGATAGGATAGAGGATAGGATAGGATAGAGGATAGGATAGGATAGAGGATAGGATAGGATAGAGAATAGGATAGGATAGAGGATAGGATAGGATAGAGGATAGGATAGGATAGAGGATAGGACACTATAGAGGATAGGATATGATAGAGGATAGGATAGGATAGAGGATAGGATATGATAGAGGATAGGATAGGATAGAGGATGGGATAGGATAGAGGATAGGATAGGATAGAGGATAGGATAGAGGATAGGATAGGATAGCGGATAGGATAGGATAGAGGATAGGATAGGATAGAGGAGAGGACAGGATAGAGGATAGGATAGGATAGAGGATAGGATAGGATAGAGGATAGGATAGGATAGAGGATAGCATAGAGGATAGGATAGGATAGAGGGTAGGGTAGAATTCGGATAGGATACAGGATAGGATAGGATAGAGAAGAGGATAGGATAGAGGATATTATAGGGTAGAGGATAGGATAGGATAGAGGATACGATATGATAGAGGATAGGAAAGAGGATAGGATATAATACAGTATAGGATAGGATTGAGTATAGGATGGGATAGAGGATAGGATAGGGTATTGGATAGGATAGAGGATAGGATAGGATAGAGGATAGAGGATAGAGGATAGGATAGGATAGAGGATAGGATAGGATAGAGGATAGGATAGGATAGGGGATAGGATAGGATAGAGGATAGGATAGGATAGAGAATAGGATAGGATAGAGGATAGGATTGAGGATAGATTATAGGATAGAGGATAGGATAGGATAGAGGATAGGATAGGATAGAGGATAGGATAGGATAGAGAAGAGGATAGGATAGAGGATATTATAGGATACAGGATAGGATAGGATAGAGGATAGGATAGAATAGAGAATGGGATAGGATAGAGGATATTATAGAGTAGAGGAAAGGATAGGATAGAGGATACGATATGATAGAGGATAGGAAAGAGGATAGGATATAATACAGTATAGGATAGGATTGAGTATAGGATGGGTTAGAGGATGGGATATGGGATTCGATAGGATAGAAGATAGGATAGGATAGAGGATAGGATAGGATAGAGGATAGAGGATAGAGGATAGGATAGGATAGAGGATAGGATAGGATAGAGGATAGGATAGGATAGGGGATAGGATAGGATAGAGGATAGGATAGGATAGAGAATAGGATAGGATAGAGGATAGGATTGAGGATAGATTACAGGATAGAGGATAGGATAGGATAGAGGATAGGATAGGATAGAGGATATGATAGGATAGAGGATAGGATAGGATAGAGGATAGGATAGGATAGAGGATAGGATAGGATAGAGAAGAGGATAGGATAGAGGATATTATAGGGTAGAGGATAGGATAGGATAGAGGATACGATATGATAGAGGATAGGAAAGAGGATAGGATATAATACAGTATAGGATAGGATTGAGTATAGGATGGGATAGAGGATAGGATAGAGGATAGGATAGGATAGAGGATAGGATAGGATAGAGTATAGGATAGGATAGAGGATAGGATAGGATAGAGAATATAATAGGATAGAGGATAGGATAGGATAGAGGATAGGATAGGATAGAGGATAGGATAGGATAGAGGACAGTATAGGATAGGGAATAGGATAGGATAGAGGATAGGATAGGATAGAGGGTAGGGTAGAATTTGGATAGGATACAGGATAGGATAGGATAGAGGATAAGATAGGATAGAGGATAGGATAGGATAGAGGATAGGATAGAGGAGAGGATAGGATAGAGGATAGGATAGGATAGAGGATAGGATAGGATAGAGGGTAGGTTAGAATTTGGATAGGATACAGGATAGGATAGGATAGAGGATAGGATAGGATAGAGAATGGGATAGGATAGAGGATATTATAGAGTAGAGGATAGGATAGGATAGAGGATACGATATGATAGAGGATAGGAAAGAGGATAGGATATAATACAGTATAGGATAGGATTGAGTATAGGATGGGTTAGAGGATGGATATGGGATTGGATAGGATAGAAGATAGGATAGGATAGAGGATAGGATAGGATAGATGATAGAGGATAGAGGATAGGATAGGATAGAGTATAGGATGGGTTAGAGGATGGGATATGGGATTGGATAGGATAGAAGATAGGATAGGATAGAGGATAGGATAGGATAGAGGATAGAGGATAGAGGATAGAGGATAGGATAGGATAGAGGATAGGATAGGATAGAGGATAGGATAGGATAGGGGATAGGATAGGATAGAGGATAGGATAGGATAGAGAATAGGATAGGATAGAGGATAGGATTGAGGATAGATTACAGGATAGAGGATAGGATAGGATAGAGGATAGGATAGGATAGAGGATATGATAGGATAGAGGATAGGATAGGATAGAGGATAGGATAGGATAGAGGATAGTATAGGATAGGGAATAGGATAGGATAGAGGATAGGATGGGATAGAGGGTAGGATAGGATAGAGGATAGGATAGGATAGAGAATAGGATAGGATAGAGGATAGGATAGGATAGAGGATAGGATAGGATAGAGGATAGGATAGGATAGAGGATAGTATAGGATAGGGAATAGGATAGGATAGAGGATAGGATAGGATAGAGGGTAGGGTAGAATTTGGATAGGATACAGGATAGGATAGGATAGAGGATAAGATAGGATAGAGGATAGGATAGGATAGAGGATAGGATAGGATAGAGGAGAAGATAGGATAGAGGATAGGATAGGATAGAGGATAGGATAGGAAAGAGGGTAGGTTAGAATTTGGATAGGATACAGGATAGGATAGGATAGAGGATAGGATAGGATAGAGAATGGGATAGGATAGAGGATATTATAGAGTAGAGGATAGGATAGGATAGAGGATACGATATGATAGAGGATAGGAAAGAGGATAGGATATAATACAGTATAGGATAGGATTGAGTATAGGATGGGTTAGAGGATGGATATGGGATTGGATAGGATAGAAGATAGGATAGGATAGAGGATAGGATAGGATAGATGATAGAGGATAGAGGATAGGATAGGATAGAGTATAGGATGGGTTAGAGGATGGGATATGGGATTGGATAGGATAGAAGATAGGATAGGATAGAGGATAGAGGATAGGATAGGATAGAGGATAGGATAGGATAGAGGATAGGATAGGATAGGGGATAGGATAGGATAGAGGATAGGATAGGATAGAGGATAGGATTGAGGATAGATTACAGGATAGAGGATAGGATAGGATAGAGGATAGGATAGGATAGAGGATATGATAGGATAGAGGATAGGATAGGATAGAGGATAGGATAGGATAGAGGATAGGATAGGATAGAGAAGAGGATAGGATAGAGGATATTATAGGATACAGGATAGGATAGGATAGAGGATAGGATAGGATAGAGAATGGGATAGGATAGAGGATATTATAGAGTAGAGGAAAGGATAGGATAGAGGATACGATATGATAGAGGATAGGAAAGAGGATAGGATATAATACAGTATAGGATAGGATTGAGTATAGGATGGGTTAGAGGATGGGATATGGGATTCGATAGGATAGAAGATAGGATAGGATAGAGGATAGGATAGGATAGAGGATAGAGGATAGATAATAGGATAGGATAGAGGATAGGATAGGATAGAGGATAGGATAGGATAGGGGATAGGATAGGATAGAGGATAGGATAGGATAGAGAATAGGATAGGATAGAGGATAGGATTGAGGATAGATTACAGGATAGAGGATAGGATAGGATAGAGGATAGGATAGGATAGAGGATATGATAGGATAGAGGATAGGATAGGATAGAGGATAGGATAGGATAGAGGATAGGATAGGATAGAGAAGAGGATAGGATAGAGGATATTATAGGGTAGAGGATAGGATAGGATAGAGGATACGATATGATAGAGGATACGAAAGAGGATAGGATATAATACAGTATAGGATAGGATTGAGTATAGGATGGGATAGAGGATAGGATAGAGGATAGGATAGGATAGAGGATAGGATAGGATAGAGGATAGGATAGGATAGAGAATAGTATAGGATAGAGGATAGGATAGGATAGAGGATAGGATAGGATAGAGGATAGGATAGGATAGAGGATAGGATAGGATAGAGGATAGGATACGATAGAGCATAGGATAGGATAGAGAATAGGATAGGATAGAGGATAGGATAGGATAGAGGATAGGATAGGATAGAGGATGGGATAGGATAGAGGATATAATAGGATAGAGGATAGGATAGGATAGGATAGAAGAGAGGATAGGATAGAGGAGAGGATAGGATAGAGGGTAGGGCAGAATTTGGATAGGATACAGGATAGGATAGGATAGAGGATAGGATAGGATAGAGAATGGGATAGGATAGAGGATAGGATAGGATAGAAGATAGGATAGAGAATAGGACAGGATAGAGGATAGTATAGGGGATTGGATAGGACAGAAGATAGGAGACGATAGAGGATAGGATAGGATAGAGGATAGGATAGGATAGAGGGTAGGGTAGAATTCGGATAGGATACAGGATAGGATAGGATAGAGAAGAGGATAGGATAGAGGATATTATAGGGTAGAGGATAGGATAGGATAGAGGATACGATATGATAGAGGATAGGAAAGAGGATAGGATATAATACAGTATAGGATAGGATTGAGTATAGGATGGGATAGAGGATAGGATAGGGTATTGGATAGGATAGAGGATAGGATAGGATAGAGGATAGGATAGGATAGAGGATAGGATACGATAGAGCATAGGATAGGATAGAGAATAGGATAGGATAGAGGATAGGATAGGATAGAGGATAGGATAGGATAGAGGATGGGATAGGATAGAGGATAGGATAGGATAGAGGATAGGATAGGATAGGATAGGATAGAAGAGAGGATAGGATAGAGGAGAGGATAGGATAGAGGGTAGGGCAGAATTTGGATAGGATACACTATAGGATAGGATAAAGGATAGGATAGGATAGAGAATGGGATAGGATAGAGGATAGGATAGGATAGAAGATAGGATAGAGAATAGGACAGGATAGAGGATAGTATAGGGGATTGGATAGGACAGAAGATAGGAGACGATAGAGGATAGGATAGGATAGAGGATAGGATAGGATAGAGAATAGTATAGGACAGAGGATAGGATTGAGGATAGATTATACGATACAGGATAGGATAGGATAGAGGATAGGATAGGATAGAGGATAGGAAAGGATAGAGGATAGGATAGAGAATAGGACAGGATAGTATAGGGGATTTCATAGGATAGAAGATAGGAGACTATAGAGGATAGGATAGGATAGAGGATAGGATAGGATAGACAATAGTATAGGACAGAGTATAGGATTGAGGATAGATTATACGATACAGGGTAGGATAGGATAGAGGATAGGATAGGATAGAGAATGGGATAGGATAGAGGATATTATAGAGTAGAGGATAAGATAGCATAGTGGATTGGATAGGATAGAGGATAGAGGATATGATAGTGTAGAGGATAGGATAGGATTGAGAATAGGATAGGAAAGAGGATAGGATAGGATAGAGGATAGGATAGGATTGAGGATAGGATAGGATAGAGGATAATATAGGATAGAGGATAGGATAGGGGATAGGATAGGCTGGAGGACAGGAGACGATAGAGGATAGGATAGGATAGAGGATTGGATAGGACAGAAGATAGGAGACGATAGAGGATAGGATAGGATAGAGGATAGGATAGGATAGAGGGTAGGGCAGAATTTGGATAGGATACAGGATAGGATAGGATAGAGGATAGGATAGGATAGAGGATAGGATAGGATAGAGGATAGGATAGGATAGAGGATGGGATAGGATAGAGGATAGGATAGGATAGAGGATAGGATAGGATAGGATAGAAGAGAGGATAGGATAGAGGAGAGGATAGGATAGAGGGTAGGGCAGAATTTGGATAGGATACAGGATAGGATAGGATAGAGGATAGGATAGGATAGAGAATGGGATAGGATAGAGGATAGGATAGGATAGAGGATAGGATAGAGAATAGGACAGGATAGAGGATAGTATAGGGGATTGGATAGGACAGAAGATAGGAGACGATAGAGTATAGGATAGGATAGAGGATAGGATAGGATAGAGAATAGTATAGGACACAGGATAGGATTGAGGATAGATTATACGATACAGGATAGGATAGGATAGAGGATAGGATAGGATAGAGGATAGGAAAGGATAGAGGATAGGATAGAGAATAGGACAGGATAGTATAGGGGATTTCATAGGATAGAAGATAGGAGACGATAGAGGATAGGATAGGATAGAGGATAGGATAGGATAGAGAATAGTTTAGGACAGAGTATAGGATTGAGAATAGATTATACGATACAGGGTAGGATAGGATAGAGGATAGGATAGGATAGAGGATAGGATAGGATAGACGTTAGGATAGGATAGAGGATAGGATAGGATAGAGGATAGGATCAGATAGAGGATAGGATAGGATAGAGGATAGGATAGGATAGGATAGAGGATAGGGTAGGATAGGATAGGATAGGATGGAGGATAGGATAGGATAGGATAGGATAGGATAGAGGATAGGATAGAATAGAGAATTGGATAGAATACAGGATATTATAGGATAGAGGATAGGATAGGATAGAGGATATTATACGATAGACGATAGGATATCATAGAGGATGGGATAGGATAGATGATATTATAGGATAGAGTTTAGGATAGGATAGAGGAAAGGACAGGATAGAGGATAGGATAGGATAGAGGATAGGATAGGATAGAGGATAGGATAGGATAGAGGATAGGATAGGATAGAGGATAGGATAGGATAGAGGATAGGATAGGATAGAGGATAGGATAGGATAGAGGATAGGATAGGATAGAGGATAGGATAGGATAGAGGATAGGATAGGATAGAGGATAGGATAGGATAGAGGATAGGATAGGATAGAGAATAGGATAGGATAGAGGATAGGATAGGATAGAGGATAGGATAGGATAGAGGATAGGACACTATAGAGGATAGGATATGATAGAGGATAGGATAGGATAGAGGATAGGATATGATAGAGGATAGGATAGGATAGAGGATGGGATAGGATAGAGGATAGGATAGGATAGAGGATAGGATAGAGGATAGGATAGGATAGCGGATAGGATAGGATAGAGGATAGGATAGGATAGAGGAGAGGACAGGATAGAGGATAGGATAGGATAGAGGATAGGATAGGATAGAGGATAGGATAGGATAGAGGATAGCATAGAGGATAGGATAGGATAGAGGGTAGGGTAGAATTCGGATAGGATACAGGATAGGATAGGATAGAGAAGAGGATAGGATAGAGGATATTATAGGGTAGAGGATAGGATAGGATAGAGGATACGATATGATAGAGGATAGGAAAGAGGATAGGATATAATACAGTATAGGATAGGATTGAGTATAGGATGGGATAGAGGATAGGATAGGGTATTGGATAGGATAGAGGATAGGATAGGATAGAGGATAGAGGATAGAGGATAGGATAGGATAGAGGATAGGATAGGATAGAGGATAGGATAGGATAGGGGATAGGATAGGATAGAGGATAGGATAGGATAGAGAATAGGATAGGATAGAGGATAGGATTGAGGATAGATTATAGGATAGAGGATAGGATAGGATAGAGGATAGGATAGGATAGAGGATAGGATAGGATAGAGAAGAGGATAGGATAGAGGATATTATAGGATACAGGATAGGATAGGATAGAGGATAGGATAGGATAGAGAATGGGATAGGATAGAGGATATTATAGAGTAGAGGAAAGGATAGGATAGAGGATACGATATGATAGAGGATAGGAAAGAGGATAGGATATAATACAGTATAGGATAGGATTGAGTATATGATGGGTTAGAGGATGGGATATGGGATTCGATAGGATAGAAGATAGGATAGGATAGAGGATAGGATAGGATAGAGGATAGAGGATAGAGGATAGGATAGGATAGAGGATAGGATAGGATAGAGGATAGGATAGGATAGGGGATAGGATAGGATAGAGGATAGGATAGGATAGAGAATAGGATAGGATAGAGGATAGGATTGAGGATAGATTACAGGATAGAGGATAGGATAGGATAGAGGATAGGATAGGATAGAGGATAGGATAGGATAGAGGATATGATAGGATAGAGGATAGGATAGGATAGAGGATAGGATAGGATAGAGGATAGGATAGGATAGAGAAGAGGATAGGATAGAGGATATTATAGGGTAGAGGATAGGATAGGATAGAGGATACGATATGATAGAGGATAGGAAAGAGGATAGGATATAATACAGTATAGGATAGGATTGAGTATAGGATGGGATAGAGGATAGGATAGGATAGAGGATAGGATAGGATAGAGTATAGGATAGGATAGAGGATAGGATAGGATAGAGAATAGGATAGGATAGAGGATAGGATAGGATAGAGGATAGGATAGGATAGAGGATAGGATAGGATAGAGGACAGTATAGGATAGGGAATAGGATAGGATAGAGGATAGGATAGGATAGAGGGTAGGGTAGAATTTGGATAGGATACAGGATAGGATAGGATAGAGGATAAGATAGGATAGAGGATAGGATAGGATAGAGGATAGGATAGGATAGAGGAGAAGATAGGATAGAGGATAGGATAGGATAGAGGATAGGATAGGAAAGAGGGTAGGTTAGAATTTGGATAGGATACAGGATAGGATAGGATAGAGGATAGGATAGGATAGAGAATGGGATAGGATAGAGGATATTATAGAGTAGAGGATAGGATAGGATAGAGGATACGATATGATAGAGGATAGGAAAGAGGATAGGATATAATACAGTATAGGATAGGATTGAGTATAGGATGGGTTAGAGGATGGATATGGGATTGGATAGGATAGAAGATAGGATAGGATAGAGGATAGGATAGGATAGATGATAGAGGATAGAGGATAGGATAGGATAGAGTATAGGATGGGTTAGAGGATGGGATATGGGATTGGATAGGATAGAAGATAGGATAGGATAGAGGATAGAGGATAGGATAGGATAGAGGATAGGATAGGATAGAGGATAGGATAGGATAGGGGATAAGATAGGATAGAGGATAGGATAGGATAGAGGATAGGATTGAGGATAGATTACAGGATAGAGGATAGGATAGGATAGAGGATAGGATAGGATAGAGGATATGATAGGATAGAGGATAGGATAGGATAGAGGATAGGATAGGATAGAGGATAGGATAGGATAGAGAAGAGGATAGGATAGAGGATATGATAGGATAGAGGATAGGATAGGATAGAGGATAGGATAGGATAGAGGATAGGATAGGATAGAGAAGAGGATAGGATAGAGGATATTATAGGGTAGAGGATAGGATAGGATAGAGGATACGATATGATAGAGGATAGGAAAGAGGATAGGATATAATACAGTATAGGATAGGATTGAGTATAGGATGGGATAGAGGATAGGATAGGATAGAGGATAGGATAGGATAGAGTATAGGATAGGATAGAGGATAGGATAGGATAGAGAATAGGATAGGATAGAGGATAGGATAGGATAGAGGATAGGATAGGATAGAGGATAGGATAGGATAGAGGACAGTATAGGATAGGGAATAGGATAGGATAGAGGATAGGATAGGATAGAGGGTAGGGTAGAATTTGGATAGGATACAGGATAGGATAGGATAGAGGATAAGATAGGATAGAGGATAGGATAGGATAGAGGATAGGATAGGATAGAGGAGAAGATAGGATAGAGGATAGGATAGGATAGAGGATAGGATAGGAAAGAGGGTAGGTTAGAATTTGGATAGGATACAGGATAGGATAGGATAGAGGATAGGATAGGATAGAGAATGGGATAGGATAGAGGATATTATAGAGTAGAGGATAGGATAGGATAGAGGATACGATATGATAGAGGATAGGAAAGAGGATAGGATATAATACAGTATAGGATAGGATTGAGTATAGGATGGGTTAGAGGATGGATATGGGATTGGATAGGATAGAAGATAGGATAGGATAGAGGATAGGATAGGATAGATGATAGAGGATAGAGGATAGGATAGGATAGAGTATAGGATGGGTTAGAGGATGGGATATGGGATTGGATAGGATAGAAGATAGGATAGGATAGAGGATAGGATAGGATAGAGGATAGAGGATAGAGGATAGAGTATAGGATAGGATAGAGGATAGGATAGGATAGAGGATAGGATAGGATAGGGGATAGGATAGGATAGAGGATAGGATAGGATAGAGAATAGGATAGGATAGAGGATAGGATTGAGGATAGATTACAGGATAGAGGATAGGATAGGATAGAGGATAGGATAGGATAGAGGATATGATAGGATAGAGGATAGGATAGGATAGAGGATAGGATAGGATAGAGGATAGTATAGGATAGGGAATAGGATAGGATAGAGGATAGGATAGGATAGAGGGTAGGATAGGATAGAGGATAGGATAGGATAGAGAATAGGATAGGATAGAGGATAGGATAGGATAGAGGATAGGATAGGATAGAGGATAGGATAGGATAGAGGATAGTATAGGATAGGGAATAGGATAGGATAGAGGATAGGATAGGATAGAGGGTAGGGTAGAATTTGGATAGGATACAGGATAGGATAGGATAGAGGATAAGATAGGATAGAGGATAGGATAGGATAGAGGATAGGATAGGATAGAGGAGAAGATAGGATAGAGGATAGGATAGGATAGAGGATAGGATAGGAAAGAGGGTAGGTTAGAATTTGGATAGGATACAGGATAGGATAGGATAGAGGATAGGATAGGATAGAGAATGGGATAGGATAGAGGATATTATAGAGTAGAGGATAGGATAGGATAGAGGATACGATATGATAGAGGATAGGAAAGAGGATAGGATATAATACAGTATAGGATAGGATTGAGTATAGGATGGGTTAGAGGATGGATATGGGATTGGATAGGATAGAAGATAGGATAGGATAGAGGATAGGATAGGATAGATGATAGAGGATAGAGGATAGGATAGGATAGAGTATAGGATGGGTTAGAGGATGGGATATGGGATTGGATAGGATAGAAGATAGGATAGGATAGAGGATAGAGGATAGGATAGGATAGAGGATAGGATAGGATAGAGGATAGGATAGGATAGGATAGGGGATAAGATAGGATAGAGGATAGGATAGGATAGAGGATAGGATTGAGGATAGATTACAGGATAGAGGATAGGATAGGATAGAGGATAGGATAGGATAGAGGATATGATAGGATAGAGGATAGGATAGGATAGAGGATAGGATAGGATAGAGGATAGGATAGGATAGAGAAGAGGATAGGATAGAGGATATTATAGGATACAGGATAGGATAGGATAGAGGATAGGATAGGATAGAGAATGGGATAGGATAGAGGATATTATAGAGTAGAGGAAAGGATAGGATAGAGGATACGATATGATAGAGGATAGGAAAGAGGATAGGATATAATACAGTATAGGATAGGATTGAGTATAGGATGGGTTAGAGGATGGGATATGGGATTCGATAGGATAGAAGATAGGATAGGATAGAGGATAGGATAGGATAGAGGATAGAGGATAGATAATAGGATAGGATAGAGGATAGGATAGGATAGAGGATAGGATAGGATAGGGGATAGGATAGGATAGAGGATAGGACAGGATAGAGAATAGGATAGGATAGAGGATAGGATTGAGGATAGATTACAGGATAGAGGATAGGATAGGATAGAGGATAGGATAGGATAGAGGATATGATAGGATAGAGGATAGGATAGGATAGAGGATAGGATAGGATAGAGGATAGGATAGGATAGAGAAGAGGATAGGATAGAGGATATTATAGGGTAGAGGATAGGATAGGATAGAGGATACGATATGATAGAGGATACGAAAGAGGATAGGATATAATACAGTATAGGATAGGATTGAGTATAGGATGGGATAGAGGATAGGATAGAGGATAGGATAGGATAGAGGATAGGATAGGATAGAGGATAGGATAGGATAGAGGATAGGATAGGATAGAGAATAGTATAGGATAGAGGATAGGATAGGATAGAGGATAGGATAGGATAGAGGATAGGATAGGATAGAGGATAGGATAGGATAGAGGATAGGATACGATAGAGCATAGGATAGGATAGAGAATAGGATAGGATAGAGGATAGGATAGGATAGAGGATAGGATAGGATAGAGGATGGGATAGGATAGAGGATAGGATAGGATAGAGGATAGGATAGGATAGGATAGAAGAGAGGATAGGATAGAGGAGAGGATAGGATAGAGGGTAGGGCAGAATTTGGATAGGATACAGGATAGGATAGGATAGAGGATAGGATAGGATAGAGAATGGGATAGGATAGAGGATAGGATAGGATAGAAGATAGGATAGAGAATAGGACAGGATAGAGGATAGTATAGGGGATTGGATAGGACAGAAGATAGGAGACGATAGAGGATAGGATAGGATAGAGGATAGGATAGGATAGAGGGTAGGGTAGAATTCGGATAGGATACAGGATAGGATAGGATAGAGAAGAGGATAGGATAGAGGATATTATAGGGTAGAGGATAGGATAGGATAGAGGATACGATATGATAGAGGATAGGAAAGAGGATAGGATATAATACAGTATAGGATAGGATTGAGTATAGGATGGGATAGAGGATAGGATAGGGTATTGGATAGGATAGAGGATAGGATAGGATAGAGGATAGGATAGGATAGAGGATAGGATAGGATAGGGGATAGGATAGGATAGAGGATAGGATAGGATAGAGAATAGGATAGGATAGAGGATAGGATTGAGGATAGATTATAGGATAGAGGATAGGATAGGATAGAGGATAGGATAGGATAGAGGATAGGATAGGATAGAGAAGAGGATAGGATAGAGGATATTATAGGATACAGGATAGGATAGGATAGAGGATAGGATAGGATAGAGAATGGGATAGGATAGAGGATATTATAGAGTAGAGGAAAGGATAGGATAGAGGATACGATATGATAGAGGATAGGAAAGAGGATAGGATATAATACAGTATAGGATAGGATTGAGTATATGATGGGTTAGAGGATGGGATATGGGATTCGATAGGATAGAAGATAGGATAGGATAGAGGATAGGATAGGATAGAGGATAGAGGATAGAGGATAGGATAGGATAGAGGATAGGATAGGATAGAGGATAGGATAGGATAGGGGATAGGATAGGATAGAGGATAGGATAGGATAGAGAATAGGATAGGATAGAGGATAGGATTGAGGATAGATTACAGGATAGAGGATAGGATAGGATAGAGGATAGGATAGGATAGAGGATATGATAGGATAGAGGATAGGATAGGATAGAGGATAGGATAGGATAGAGGATAGGATAGGATAGAGAAGAGGATAGGATAGAGGATATTATAGGGTAGAGGATAGGATAGGATAGAGGATACGATATGATAGAGGATAGGAAAGAGGATAGGATATAATACAGTATAGGATAGGATTGAGTATAGGATGGGATAGAGGATAGGATAGAGGATAGGATAGGATAGAGGATAGGATAGGATAGAGTATAGGATAGGATAGAGGATAGGATAGGATAGAGAATAGGATAGGATAGAGGATAGGATAGGATAGAGGATAGGATAGGATAGAGGATAGGATAGGATAGAGGACAGTATAGGATAGGGAATAGGATAGGATAGAGGATAGGATAGGATAGAGGGTAGGGTAGAATTTGGATAGGATACAGGATAGGATAGGATAGAGGATAAGATAGGATAGAGGATAGGATAGGATAGAGGATAGGATAGGATAGAGGAGAAGATAGGATAGAGGATAGGATAGGATAGAGGATAGGATAGGAAAGAGGGTAGGTTAGAATTTGGATAGGATACAGGATAGGATAGGATAGAGGATAGGATAGGATAGAGAATGGGATAGGATAGAGGATATTATAGAGTAGAGGATAGGATAGGATAGAGGATACGATATGATAGAGGATAGGAAAGAGGATAGGATATAATACAGTATAGGATAGGATTGAGTATAGGATGGGTTAGAGGATAGGATAGAGGATAGGATAGGATAGAGGATAGGATAGGATAGGGGATAGGATAGGATAGAGGATAGGATAGGATAGAGAATAGGATAGGATAGAGGATAGGATTGAGGATAGATTACAGGATAGAGGATAGGATAGGATAGAGGATAGGATAGGATAGAGGATATGATAGGATAGAGGATAGGATAGGATAGAGGATAGGATAGGATAGAGGATAGTATAGGATAGGGAATAGGATAGGATAGAGGATAGGATAGGATAGAGGGTAGGATAGGATAGAGGATAGGATAGGATAGAGAATAGGATAGGATAGAGGATAGGATAGGATAGAGGATAGGATAGGATAGAGGATAGGATAGGATAGAGGATAGTATAGGATAGGGAATAGGATAGGATAGAGGATAGGATAGGATAGAGGGTAGGGTAGAATTTGGATAGGATACAGGATAGGATAGGATAGAGGATAAGATAGGATAGAGGATAGGATAGGATAGAGGATAGGATAGGATAGAGGAGAAGATAGGATAGAGGATAGGATAGGATAGAGGATAGGATAGGAAAGAGGGTAGGTTAGAATTTGGATAGGATACAGGATAGGATAGGATAGAGGATAGGATAGGATAGAGAATGGGATAGGATAGAGGATATTATAGAGTAGAGGATAGGATAGGATAGAGGATACGATATGATAGAGGATAGGAAAGAGGATAGGATATAATACAGTATAGGATAGGATTGAGTATAGGATGGGTTAGAGGATGGATATGGGATTGGATAGGATAGAAGATAGGATAGGATAGAGGATAGGATAGGATAGATGATAGAGGATAGAGGATAGGATAGGATAGAGTATAGGATGGGTTAGAGGATGGGATATGGGATTGGATAGGATAGAAGATAGGATAGGATAGAGGATAGAGGATAGGATAGGATAGAGGATAGGATAGGATAGAGGATAGGATAGGATAGGGGATAAGATAGGATAGAGGATAGGATAGGATAGAGGATAGGATTGAGGATAGATTACAGGATAGAGGATAGGATAGGATAGAGGATAGGATAGGATAGAGGATATGATAGGATAGAGGATAGGATAGGATAGAGGATAGGATAGGATAGAGGATAGGATAGGATAGAGAAGAGGATAGGATAGAGGATATTATAGGATACAGGATAGGATAGGATAGAGGATAGGATAGGATAGAGAATGGGATAGGATAGAGGATATTATAGAGTAGAGGAAAGGATAGGATAGAGGATACGATATGATAGAGGATAGGAAAGAGGATAGGATATAATACAGTATAGGATAGGATTGAGTATAGGATGGGTTAGAGGATGGGATATGGGATTCGATAGGATAGAAGATAGGATAGGATAGAGGATAGGATAGGATAGAGGATAGAGGATAGATAATAGGATAGGATAGAGGATAGGATAGGATAGGGGATAGGATAGGATAGAGGATAGGACAGGATAGAGAATAGGATAGGATAGAGGATAGGATTGAGGATAGATTACAGGATAGAGGATAGGATAGGATAGAGGATAGGATAGGATAGAGGATATGATAGGATAGAGGATAGGATAGGATAGAGGATAGGATAGGATAGAGGATAGGATAGGATAGAGAAGAGGATAGGATAGAGGATATTATAGGGTAGAGGATAGGATAGGATAGAGGATACGATATGATAGAGGATACGAAAGAGGATAGGATATAATACAGTATAGGATAGGATTGAGTATAGGATGGGATAGAGGATAGGATAGAGGATAGGATAGGATAGAGGATAGGATAGGATAGAGGATAGGATAGGATAGAGGATAGGATAGGATAGAGAATAGTATAGGATAGAGGATAGGATAGGATAGAGGATAGGATAGGATAGAGGATAGGATAGGATAGAGGATAGGATAGGATAGAGGATAGGATACGATAGAGCATAGGATAGGATAGAGAATAGGATAGGATAGAGGATAGGATAGGATAGAGGATAGGATAGGATAGAGGATGGGATAGGATAGAGGATAGGATAGGATAGAGGATAGGATAGGATAGGATAGAAGAGAGGATAGGATAGAGGAGAGGATAGGATAGAGGGTAGGGCACAATTTGGATAGGATACAGGATAGGATAGGATAGAGGATAGGATAGGATAGAGAATGGGATAGGATAGAGGATAGGATAGGATAGAAGATAGGATAGAGATAGGACAGGATAGAGGATAGTATAGGGGATTGGATAGGACAGAAGATAGGAGACGATAGAGGATAGGATAGGATAGAGGATAGGATAGGATAGAGGGTAGGGTAGAATTCGGATAGGATACAGGATAGGATAGGATAGAGAAGAGGATAGGATAGAGGATATTATAGGGTAGAGGATAGGATAGGATAGAGGATACGATATGATAGAGGATAGGAAAGAGGATAGGATATAATACAGTATAGGATAGGATTGAGTATAGGATGGGATAGAGGATAGGATAGGGTATTGGATAGGATAGAGGATAGGATAGGATAGAGGATAGGATACGATAGAGCATAGGATAGGATAGAGAATAGGATAGGATAGAGGATAGGATAGGATAGAGGATAGGATAGGATAGAGGATGGGATAGGATAGAGGATAGGATAGGATAGAGGATAGGATAGGATAGGATAGGATAGAAGAGAGGATAGGATAGAGGATATTATAGAGTAGAGGATAAGATAGCATAGTGGATTGGATAGGATAGAGGATAGAGGATATGATAGTGTAGAGGATAGGATAGGATTGAGAATAGGATAGGAAAGAGGATAGGATAGGATAGAGGATAGGATAGGATTGAGGATAGGATAGGATAGATGATAATATAGGATAGAGGATAGGATAGGGGATAGGATAGGCTGGAGGACAGGAGACGATAGAGGATAGGATAGGATAGAGGATTGGATAGGATAGAGGAGAGGATAGGATAGAGGATAGGATAGGATAGAGTATAGGATAGCATAGAGGATAGGATAGGATAGAGGATCAGATAGAGAATAAGATAGGATAGAGGATAGGTTAGGATAGAGGATAGGATAGGATAGAGGATAGGATAGAGGATAGGATATGATAGAGCATACGGTTATTATAGAGGATAGGATAGGATAGAGGATATGATAGGATAGAGTATAGGATAGGATGGATGATAGGATAGGATAGAGGATAGGATAGGATAGAGGATAGGATAGGATAGAGGATAGTATAGGATACAGGATAGGATACGATAGAGGATAGGATAGGATAGAGGATAGGATAGGATAGAGGGTAGGGTAGAATTTTGATAGGATACAGGATAGGATAGGATAGAGGATAGGATAGGATAGAGGATAGGATAGGATAGAGGATAGGATAGGATAGAGGATAGGATAGGATAGGATAGAGGATAGGATAGGATAGAGGATAGCATAGGATAGAGGATAGGATAGGATAGAGGAGAGGATAGGATAGAGGATAGGATAGGATAGAGGATAGGATAGGATAGAGGGTAGGATAGGATAGAGTATAGGATAGGATAGGATAGAGGATAGGATAGGATAGAGGATAGCATAGGATAGAGGATCGGATAGGATAGAGGATAGGATAGGATAGAGGATAGGATAGGATAGGATAGAGGATAGGATAGGATAGAGGATAGGATAGGATAGAGGATAGGATAGGATAGAGGATAGGATAGGCTAGAGGATAGGATATGATAGAGGATAGGATAGGATAGAGGATAGGATAAGATAGAGGATAGGATAGGATAGTGTATAGGATAGGATAGAGGATAGGATAGGATAGAGGATAGAGGATAGGATAGGATAGAGGATAGGATAGGTTAGAGGATAGGATAGGATAGAGGATAGGATAGGATAGATGATAGGATAGGATAGAGGCTAGAATGGGATAGAGGATAGGATAGGATAGAGGATAGAATAGACTAATGGATGGGATAGATAATATTATAGGATAGAGGATAGGATAGGATAGAGGATAGGATAGAGGATAGGATAGAGGATACGATAGGATAGAGGATAGGATAGGATAGAGGATAGGATAGGGTAGAGGATAGGATAGGATAGGATAGAGGATAGGATAGGATAGAGGATAGGATAGGATAGAGGATAGGATAGGACAGAGGATAGGATAGGATAGAGGATAGGATAGGACAGAGGATAGGATAGGATAGAGTATAGGATAGGATAGAGGATAGGATAGGATAGAGGATAGTATAGGATACAGGATAGGATACGATAGAGGATAGGATGGGATAGAGGATAGGATAGGATAGAGGATAGGATGGGATAGAGAATAGGATAGGATAGACGATAGGTTAGGATAGAGGATAGGATAGGATAGAGGATAGGATAGGATAGAGGATAGGATAGGATAGAGGATAGGATAGGCTAGAGGATAGGATATGATAGAGGATAGGATAGGATAGAGGATAGGATAAGATAGAGGATAGGATAGGATAGTGTATAGGATAGGATAGAGGATAGGATAGGATAGAGGATAGAGGATAGGATAGGATAGAGGATAGGATAGGTTAGAGGATAGGATAGGATAGAGGATAGGATAGGATAGATGATAGGATAGGATAGAGGATAGAATGGGATAGAGGATAGGATAGGATAGGGGATAGAATAGACTAATGGATGGGATAGATAATATTATAGGATAGAGGATAGGATAGGATAGAGGATAGGATAGAGGATAGGATAGAGGATACGATAGGATAGAGGATAGGATAGGATAGAGGATAGGATAGGGTAGAGGATAGGATAGGATAGGATAGAGGATAGGATAGGATAGAGGATAGGATAGGATAGAGGATAGGATAGGACAGAGGATAGGATAGGATAGAGGATAGGATAGGACAGAGGATAGGATAGGATAGAGTATAGGATAGGATAGAGGATAGGATAGGATAGAGGATAGTATAGGATACAGGATAGGATACGATAGAGGATAGGATGGGATAGAGGATAGGATAGGATAGAGGATAGGATGGGATAGAGGATAGGATAGGATAGACGATAGGATAGGATAGAGGACAGGATAGGATAGAGGGTAGGGTAGGATAGAGGATAGGATAGGATAGAGGATACGATAGGAAAGAGGATAGGATAGGATAGAGGATTGGATAGGATAGAGGATAGGATAGGATAGAGGATAGGATATGATAGAGGATAGGATACGATAGAGGATAGGATAAGATAGAGGATAGGATAGGATAGTGTATAGGATAGGATAGAGGATAGGATAGGATAGAGGATAGGATAGGATAGAGGATAGGATAGGATAGAGGATAGGATAGGATAGGATAGAGGATAGGATAGGATAGAGGATAGGATAGGATAGGATAGAGGATAGGATAGGATAGAGGATAGGATAGGATAGAGGATAGGATAGGATAGGATAGAGGATAGGATAGGATAGAGGATAGGATAGGATAGAGGATAGGATAGAGGATAGGATAGGATAGAGGATAGGATAGGATAGAGGATAAGGTAGGATAGAGGATAGGATAGGATAGAGGATACGATAGGATAGAGGATAGGATAGGATAGAGGATAGGATAGAGGATAGGATATGATAGAGCATACGGTTATTATAGAGGATAGGATAGGATAAAGGATATGATAGGATAGAGTATAGGATAGGATAGATGATAGGATAGGATAGAGGATAGGATAGGATACAGGATAGGATAGGATAGAGGATAGTATAGGATACAGGATAGGATACGATAGAGGATAGGATAGGATAGAGGATAGGATAGGATATAGGATAGGATAGGATAGAGGTTAGGGTAGAATTTTGATAGGATACAGGATAGGATAGGATAGAGGATAGGATAGGATAGAGGATAGGATAGAGGATAGGATAGGATAGAGGATAGGATAGGATAGAGGATAGGATAGGATAGAGGATAGGATAGGATAGAGGATAGGATAGGATAGAGGATAGGATAGGATAGAGGATAGGATAGGATAGAGGATAGGATAGGATAGAGGATAGGATAGGATAGAGGATAGGATAGGATAGAGGATAGGATAGGATAGAGGATAGGATAGGATAGAGGAGAGGATAGGATAGAGGATAGGATAGGATAGAGGATAGGATAGGATAGAGGGTAGGATAGGATAGAGTATAGGATAGGATAGGATAGAGGATAGGATAGGATAGAGGATAGCATAGGATAGAGGATCGGATAGGATAGAGGATAGGATAGGATAGAGGATAGGATAGGATAGAGGATAGGATAGGATAGAGTATAGGATAGGATAGAGGATAGGATAGGATAGAGGATAGGATAGGATAGAGGATAGGATGGGATAGAGGATAGGATAGGATAGAGGATAGGATAGGATAGAGGATAGGATAGTATAGAGGATAGGATAGGATAGAGGATAGGATAGGATAGAGGATATAATTGGATAGAGGATAGAATAGGATAGAAGATAGGATAGGATAGGATAGATGATAGGATAGAAGATAGGATAGACGATAGGATAGGATAGAGGATAGGATAGGATAGAGGATAGGATATGGTAGAGGATAGGATAGGATAGGATAGAGGGTAGGATAGGATAGAGGATAGGATAGGATAGAAGATTGGATAGGATAGATGATATTATAGGATAGAGGATAGGATAGGAATCGATTGAGGATAGCATATGATAGATGATAGGATAGAGGATAGGATAGATGATAGGATAGGATAGAGGATAGGATAGGATAGAGGATAGGATAGCATAGAGGATAGGATAGCATAGAGGATAGGATAGGATAGAGGATAGGATAGGATAGGATAGAGGATAGGATAGAAGATAGGATAGGATAGGATAGAGGATAGGATAGGATAGAGGATAGGATAGGGTAGAGGATAGGATAGGATGCAATAGAGAATAGGATAGGATCGAGGATAGCATAGGATAGAGTATAGGATAGGATAGAGGATAGGATAGGATAGGATAGAGGATAGGATAGGATAGGATAGGATAGGATAGAGAATAGGATAAGATAGAGGATAGGATAGGATAGAGGATAGGATAGGATAGAGGATAGGATAGGATAGAGGATAGGATAGGATAGAGGATAGGATAGGATAGAGGATAGGATAGGATATAGGATAGGATAGGATAGAGGATAATATAGAAGATAGGATAGGATAGAGTATAGGATAGGATAGAGGATAGGATAGGATAGAGGATAATATAGGATACAGGATAGGATACGATAGAGGATAGGATAGGATAGAGGATATGATAGGATGGAGGATATGATGGGATAGAGGATAGGATAGGATAGACGATAGGAGAGGATAGAGGATAGGATAGGATAGAGGGTAGGGTAGGATAGAGGATAGGATAGGATAGAGGATACGATAGGATAGAGGATAGGCTAGGATAGAGGATAGGATTGGATAGAGGATAGGATAGGATAGAAGATAGGATAGGATAGAGGATATGATAGGATAGAAGATAGGATAGGATAGAGGATAGGATAGGATAGAGGATAGGATAGGATAGTGTATAGGATAGGATAGAGGATAGGATAGGATAGAGGATAGGATAGGATAGAAGATAGCATAGGATAGAGGATAGGATAGGGTAGAGGATAGGATAGGATAGGATAGAGGATAGGATAGGATACAGGATAAGATAGGATAGACGATAGGATAGGATAGAGGATTGGATAGGATAGAGGTTAGGGTAGAATTTTGATAGGATACAGGATAGGATAGGATAGAGGATAGGATAGGATAGAGGATAGGATAGAGGATAGGATGGGATAGAGGATAGGATAGGATAGAGGATAGGATAGGATAGAGGATAGGATAGGATAGAGGATAGGATAGGATAGAGGATAGGATACGATAGAGGATAGGATAGGATAGAGGATAGGATAGGATAGAGGATAGGATAGGATAGAGGATAGGATAGGATAGAGGATAGGATAGGATAGAGGATAGGATAGGATAGAGGATAGGATAGGATAGAGGATAGGATAGGATAGAGGATAGGATAGGATAGAGGATAGGATAGGATAGAGGATATAATTGGATAGAGGATAGAATAGGATAGAAGATAGGATAGGATAGGATAGATGATAGGATAGAAGATAGGATAGACGATAGGATAGGATAGAGGATAGGATAGGATAGAGGATAGGATATGGTAGAGGATAGGATAGGATAGGATAGAGGGTAGGATAGGATAGAGGATAGGATAGGATAGAAGATTGGATAGGATAGATGATATTATAGGATAGAGGATAGGATAGGATTCGATTGAGGATAGCATATGATAGATGATAGGATAGAGGATAGGATAGATGATAGGATAGGATAGAGGATAGGATAGGATAGAGGATAGGATAGCATAGAGGATAGGATAGCATAGAGGATAGGATAGGATAGAGGATAGGATAGGATAGGATAGAGGATAGGATAGAAGATAGGATAGGATAGGATAGAGGATAGGATAGGATAGAGGATAGGATAGGGTAGAGGATAGGATAGGATGCAATAGAGAATAGGATAGGATCGAGGATAGCATAGGATAGAGTATAGGATAGGATAGAGGATAGGATAGGATAGGATAGAGGATAGGATAGGATAGGATAGGATAGGATAGGATAGAGAATAGGATAAGATAGAGGATAGGATAGGATAGAGGATAGGATAGGATAGAGGATAGGATAGGATAGAGGATAGGATAGGATAGAGGATAGGATAGGATAGAGGATAGGATAGGATATAGGATAGGATAGGATAGAGGATAATATAGAAGATAGGATAGGATAGAGTATAGGATAGGATAGAGGATAGGATAGGATAGAGGATAATATAGGATACAGGATAGGATACGATAGAGGATAGGATAGGATAGAGGATATGATAGGATGGAGGATATGATGGGATAGAGGATAGGATAGGATAGACGATAGGAGAGGATAGAGGATAGGATAGGATAGAGGGTAGGGTAGGATAGAGGATAGGATAGGATAGAGGATACGATAGGATAGAGGATAGGCTAGGATAGAGGATAGGATTGGATAGAGGATAGGATAGGATAGAAGATAGGATAGGATAGAGGATATGATAGGATAGAAGATAGGATAGGATAGAGGATAGGATAGGATAGAGGATAGGATAGGATAGTGTATAGGATAGGATAGAGGATAGGATAGGATAGAGGATAGGATAGGATAGAAGATAGCATAGGATAGAGGATAGGATAGGGTAGAGGATAGGATAGGATAGGATAGAGGATAGGATAGGATACAGGATAAGATAGGATAGACGATAGGATAGGATAGAGGATTGGATAGGATAGAGGTTAGGGTAGAATTTTGATAGGATACAGGATAGGATAGGATAGAGGATAGGATAGGATAGAGGATAGGATAGAGGATAGGATAGGATAGAGGATAGGATAGGATAGAGGATAGGATAGGATAGAGGATAGGATAGGATAGAGGATAGGATAGGATAGAGGATAGGATAGGATAGAGGATAGGATAGGATAGAGGATAGGATAGGATAGAGGATAGGATAGGATAGAGGATAGGATAGGATAGAGGATAGGATAGGATAGAGGATAGGATAGGATAGAGGATAGGATAGGATAGAGGATAGGATAGGATAGGATAGAGGATAGGATAGGATAGAGGATAGCATAGGATAGAGGATAGGATAGGATAGAGGAGAGGATAGGATAGAGGATAGGATAGGATAGAGGATAGGATAGGATAGAGGGTAGGATAGGATAGAGTATAGGATAGGATAGGATAGAGGATAGGATAGGATAGAGGATAGCATAGGATAGAGGATCGGATAGGATAGAGGATAGGATAGGATAGAGGATAGGATAGGATAGAGGATAGGATAGGATAGAGTATAGGATAGGATAGAGGATAGGATAGGATAGAGGATAGGATAGGATAGAGGATAGGATGGGATAGAGGATAGGATAGGATAGAGGATAGGATAGGATAGAGGATAGGCTAGTATAGAGGATAGGATAGGATAGAGGATAGGATAGGATAGAGGATATAATTGGATAGAGGATAGAATAGGACAGAAGATAGGATAGGATAGGATAGATGATAGGATAGAAGATAGGATAGACGATAGTGTAGGATAGAGGATAGGATAGGATAGAGGATAGGATATGGTAGAAGATAGGATAGGATAGGATAGAGGGTAGGATAGGATAGAGGATAGGATAGGATAGAAGATTGGATAGGATAGATGATATTATAGGATAGAGGATAGGATAGGATTCGATTGAGGATAGCATATGATAGAGGATAGGATAGAGGATAGGATAGATGATAGGATAGGATAGGGGATAGGATAGGATAGAGGATAGGATAGCATAGAGGATAGGATAGCATAGAGGATAGGATAGGATAGAGGATAGGATAGGATAGGATAGAGGATAGGATAGAAGATAGGATAGGATAGGATAGAGGATAGGATAGGATAGAGGATAGGATAGGGTAGAGGATAGGATAGGATGCAATAGAGAATAGGATAGGATCGAGGATAGCATAGGATAGAGTATAGGATAGGATAGAGGATAGGATAGGATAGGATAGAGGATAGGATAGGATAGGATAGGATAGGATAGGATAGGATAGAGAATAGGATAAGATAGAGGATAGGATAGGATAGAGGATAGGATAGGATAGAGGATAGGATAGGATAGAGGATAGGATAGGATAGAGGATAGGATAGGATAGAGGATAGGATAGGATATAGGACAGGATAGGATAGAGGATAATATAGAAGATAGGATAGGATAGAGTATAGGATAGGATAGAGGATAGGATAGGATAGAGGATAATATAGGATACAGGATAGGATACGATAGAGGATAGGATAGGATAGAGGATATGATAGGATGGAGGATATGATGGGATAGAGGATAGGATAGGATAGACGATAGGAGAGGATAGAGGATAGGATAGGATAGAGGGTAGGGTAGGATAGAGGATAGGATAGGATAGAGGATACGATAGGATAGAGGATAGGCTAGGATAGAGGATAGGATTGGATAGAGGATAGGATAGGATAGAAGATAGGATAGGATAGAGGATATGATAGGATAGAAGATAGGATAGGATAGAGGATAGGATAGGATAGAGGATAGGATAGGATAGTGTATAGGATAGGATAGAGGATAGGATAGGATAGAGGATAGGATAGGATAGAAGATAGGATAGGATAGAGGATAGGATAGGGTAGAGGATAGGATAGGATAGGATAGAGGATAGGATAGGATAGAGGATAGGATAGGATAGAGGATAGGATAGGATAGAGGATAAGGTAGGATAGAGGATAGGATAGGATAGAGGATACGATAGGATAGAGGATAGGATAGGATAGAGGATAGGATAGGATAGAGGATACGATAGGATAGAGGATAGGCTAGGATAGAGGATAGGATTGGATAGAGGATAGGATAGGATAGAAGATAGGATAGGATAGAGGATAGGATAGGATAGAAGATAGGATAGGATAGAGGATAGGATAGGATAGAGGATAGGATAGGATAGTGTATAGGATAGGATAGAGGATAGGATAGGATAGAGGATAGGATAGGATAGAAGATAGGATAGGAGAGAGGATAGGATAGGGTAGAGGATAGGATAGAGGATAGAGGATAGGATAGGATAGAGGATAGGATAGGATAGAGGATAGGATAGGATAGAGGATAGGATAGGATAGAGGATAGGATAGGATAGAGGATAGGATAGGATAGAGGATAGGATAGGATAGGATAGGATAGAGGATAGGATAGGATAGAGGATTGGATAGGATAGAGGATAGGATAGGATAGAGGATAAGGTAGGATAGAGGATAGGATAGGATAGAGGATAGGATAGGATAGGATAGGGGATAGGATAGAGGATAGGATAGGATAGAGGATAGGATAGGGTAGAGGATAGGATAGGATAGGATAGGATAGAGGATAGGATAGGATAGTGGATAGCATAGGATAGAGGATAGGATAGGATAGGATAGGATAGAGGATAGGATAGGATAGGATAGGATAGGATAGGATAGGATAGGATAGGATAGGATAGGATACAGGATAGGATAGGATAGAGGATTGGATAGGATAGAGGATAGGATAGGATAGAGGATAGGATAGGATAGAGGATAGGATAGGATAGAGGATAGGATAGGATAGAGGATAGGATAGGATAGAGGAAAGGATATGATAGAGGATAGGATAGGATAGAGGATAGGATAAGATAGAGGATAGGATAGGATAGTGTATAGGATAGGATAGAGGATAGGATAGGATAGAGGATTGGATAGGATAGAGGATAGGATAGGATAGAGGATAGAATGGGATAGAGGATAGGATAGGATAGAGAATAGAATAGAGTAATGGATGGGATAGATAATATTATAGGATTGAGGATAGGATAGGATAGAGGATAGGATAGAGGATACGATAGGATAGAGGATAGGATAGGATAGAGGATAGGATAGGGTAGAGGATAGGATAGGATAGGATAGAGGATAGGATAGGATAGAGGATAGGATAGAGGATAGGATAGGATAGAGGATAGGATAGGATAAAGTATAGGATAGGATAGAGGATAGGATAGGATAGAGGATAGGATAGGATAGAGGATAGGATAGGATAAAGTATAGGATAGGATAGAGGATAGGATAGGATAGAGGATAGGATAGGATAGAGGATAGGATAGGATAAAGGGTAGGGTAGAATTTGGATAGGATACAGGATAGGATAGGATAGAGGATAGGATAGGATAGAGGATAGGATAGGATAGAGGATAGGATAGGATAGAGGATAGGATAGGATAGAGGATAGGATAGGATAGAGGATAGGATAGGATAGAGGATAGGATAGGATAGAGGATAGGATAGGATAGAGGATAGGATAGGATAGAGGATAGGATAGGATAGAGGATAGGATAGGATAGAGGATAGGATAGGATAGAGGATAGGATAGGATAGAGGATAGGATAGGATAGAGGATAGGATAGGATAGAGGATAGGATAGGATAGAGGATAGGATAGGATAGGATAGAGGATAGGATAGGATAGAGGATAGCATAGGATAGAGGATAGGATAGGATAGAGGAGAGGATAGGATAGAGGATAGGATAGGATAGAGGATAGGATAGGATAGAGGATAGGATGGGATAGAGGATAGGATAGGATAGAGGATAGGATAGGATAGAGGATAGGATAGTATAGAGGATAGGATAGGATAGAGGATAGGATAGGATAGAGGATATAATTGGATAGAGGATAGGATAGGATAGAAGATAGGATAGGATAGAGGATAGGATAGGATAGAGGATAGGATAGAAGATAGGATAGAGGATAGGATAGGATAGAGGATAGGATAGGGTAGAGGATAGGATAGGATAGGATAGGATAGAGGATAGGATAGGATAGTGGATAGCATAGGATAGAGGATAGGATAGGATAGGATAAGATAGAGGATAGGATAGGATAGGATAGGATAGGATAGGATAGGATAGGATACAGGATAGGATAGGATAGAGGATAGGATAGGATAGAGGATAGGATAGGATAGAGGATAGGATAGGCTAGAGGATAGGATAGGATAGAGGATAGGATAGGATAGAGGATAGGATATGATAGAGGATAGGATAGGATAGATGATAGGATAAGATAGAGGATAGGATAGGATAGTGTATAGGATAGGATAGAGGATAGGATTGGATAGAGGATAGGATAGGATAGAAGATAGGATAGGATAGAGGATAGGATAGGATAGAGGATAGGATAGGATAGTGTATAGGATAGGATAGAGGATAGGATAGGATAGAGGATAGGATAGGATAGAAGATAGGATAGGATAGAGGATAGGATAGGGTAGAGGATAGGATAGGATAGGATAGAGGATAGGATAGGATAGAAGATAGGATAGGATAGAGGATAGGATAGGGTAGAGGATAGGATAGGACAGGATAGAGGATAGGATAGGATAGAGGATAGGATAGGATACAGGATAGGATAGGATAGAGGATTGGATAGGATAGAGGATAGGATAGGATAGAGGATAGGATAGGATAGAGGATAAGGTAGGATAGAGGATAGGATAGGATAGACGATACGATAGGATAGAGGATAGGATAGGATAGAGGATAGGATTGGATAGAGGATAGGATAGGATAGAAGATAGGATAGGATAGAGGATAGGATAGAAGATAGGATAGAAGATAGGATAGGATAGAGGATAGGATAGGATAGAGGATAGGATATGATAGAGGATAGGATAGGATAGGATAGAGGGTAGGATAGGATAGAGGATAGGATAGGATAGAGGATAGGATAGGATAGAGGATAGGATAGGATAGAAGATAGGATAGGATAGAGGATAGGGTAGGATAGAGGGTAGGATAGGATAGAGGATAGGATAGGATAGAAGATTGGATAGGATAGATGATATTATAGGATAGAGGATAGGATATGATAGAGGATAGGATAGGATAGTGTATAGGATAGGATAGAGGATAGGATTGGATAGAGGATAGGATAGGATAGAGGATATAATTGGATAGAGGATAGGATAGGATAGAAGATAGGATAGGATAGAGGATAGGATAGGATAGAGGATAGGATGGAAGATAGGATAGAAGATAGGATAGGATAGAGGATGAGAGCGAATCGAAATCTCACCGAGCTAACATCGTAAGAGAGCATAGAAACGCGAAAATTTCAACCGCACTCGCGAGTTTTACTTTAATTTATTCTTACTCGAAATAATAAGTATGAGTATATATAAAAGTAAAAAGTGAGTGGAAAATTCAAAACCAAAAGGACTATAAAGCCAAAACGCGAATAAAGACGCGATTCACGCGGAGTTCGGGTTAAAAACCCCTCAGGGGCGGATAAACTCCTAAGAGGAAAATAACTTGAAAGAAAATAGCAGATCATCAACTATAGAATTTCGAAAAACCAAACGCGAACATCTGAAAAAGAAAAAGAAAAGATTAAACTCTTAAAATTAAATCGGGTACACTTACGTGAAAATAAGATACTTCCAGCAAAATCCGGAAAACGGGAGTGCCGAAAAACTGCATATACCTGAAAAGAAAGAAATAGAAAAAGACTAGAAGTTTTTAAAAATAGTAGAGATGTCAATTAAATTTTAAAAATAAATAAATAATTAAAACCGGTGAAATAACAGTGTTAGAAAACGAACAATTACACTCGATAGATTAATACCAAGTGGACTATAAAGCAGTTTAGAATTTCCAAGTGTCAAGTGACGAGAGAGATAGAGAGAAAATACATAGAACAAGAGAGGATAGAGAACACCCGAAAGGCCAAGCCGAGAAGTTCACACAACGTGAGGGGTCGGTCGGACGGTGTTACCTAAAGTAAGGTAGGAACTAGAAGAGTTAAAACCGCAGAGGGATAACCAGTAGTAATTATACACCGGATATAAAGTCTTAGGAGAAAGAGATAGAACTCGGGTAAAATACAAAAATAGGCCGATCTCAATAAAATTTTAGGGCCGCCCATTTCGAAGGGTGGCGAGTCGAAGGGGGTCGGAAAGGAGAAGTTATTCTCCCCCCCGAAAACTTTTTTGCTCTGCACCCACCCATTTCGGAGATATAGCGATTAGCAGGCTTATTTTACGGAAATTAGGGAAACGGACCAGACGAAAGTAAAGTGCTCGCCCGTACCGTTACAACGAGCCGCTGAACGCCGGAATCGGTGAAAGTTGAAAATTAGCGTGCATACCGGGTGACCAAATAATTTCGGATCCTAAAAAATCTGAGTACGTGGGTCGACTCGGTAGGGGAATCTAAGGGGTGTCTGTGATCTGGGGAACGGAGTTCCCCAAGGCAAAAAATTTGTCGAAACCCCCCCCCCCTTTTCGAGATAACAACACGGACAAGGGGAAGGAGCTGATTCTCGAAAAAACTTTCAACGAGGCAAGTTACGCATTCAACGAGGGCTTTACAAACATATAAGAATAAGTGGGGGTCAACTATCCAAAAACCCCCACTTCCCTCTTGCGAAATCCAGAAATTAGCAGAATTTTAGCATTTCTTAGCGTTTTTTCGTCACTTTCAGACGATTTTAGATAATTCGAAGCGATTTTAGAATTTTTCCCGTCGATCGCACGAGATTTCTTCAAAAATTCTTACAATTTTGCGAATTTCGTCAAATTTTCGTAGCTAGTAGGTAGAGAGAATATCGTAGCCGCTAAGTAGATTTCTGCGGACCTCGGCGATTCTGTGCGAATTTTAGATAAGATAGGTTAGGTTAATAGAAAAAATTAGAATTACAACTGTTTGTGTTGGTTTTTTTGGTTTTTGGTTAATAAGGTTTAGCTAGTAAATTTTTAGAGTTTAGGTTTTAGATTTGTAATCTTAGGGTTAATCTCGAGTTTAGTTACTTTAAGTGTTAGTATATATAAAATAGATTAAGTTTAAGCGAATCGATTAGATTAAATTAAATTAAGTACATGCGCGACCAGCGATAATAGATTTTTAACGATTTTGTAGAAATTGAAAAGTTAAATAGAGGCAAATACCTTTAATTCTCCGTGTTTTCCGACTTACTGCCTTCCCCAACCTACAAATAATACAATTAAATGTAATAAAATAAAGAATAAAATACAATAGCTTAATAGAATTAAAAAATAAGAAACCAGTATTAGAAAGAAATAGTAGTAAAATCAAATTGCTTAGCCCTCTATTAGTAATAAAAAAGCGACAATTTGTCAGAAAAATCACCCTTCAAAAGACAAGATAGTAGATAAAAGACAAGATAGTAGTAGTTATATAAAATAAATAAAATGTAGTAAGATTAATATACTAATAGCAGAAAAATATACTAATAGCAGAAAACTTTCGTAGTTAAAAGCTAAAATATAAAAAAAAAAAAAAAAAAAAAATTTTTAAAGCCTAATCAGGACAGAGAGAAACAGGGAAAAAGGCATTAAGGAAAGAGAGGAAAGGGAAAGGGTAGGTTAAAAAACGCTGGGAAAACGATAGGTACAGAAGGGGAGAGCCAGGGGGGGTTAAAGATACCGAACAGACGGAATCGTAACGGCCGACCCCGAGCGAAAGCGAGAGGACAAAGTAAGAGACAACCTAATACAATAACACGCACCGAGGACGAAACGACCGCCACCACGGACACCCACAAACAAAGACACATACAGCATTCACTTGACACATACGTTAGCACAAACAGACAATACGGTTTCAAATCAATACGATAGTAAAAGAACAATAGCATATCGAAAAGAAGGCGAAAGAAAGAGAGAACAAAATAAGAAAGAAGATGGACGAGGAAGAAAAATTCCTCACACCAATGCAACCAGCAGCGAAAGGCAATGTCTTCAAGAAAAGCTCAAAAATAAAGCATAGCGCGGAAAAAGAAAAGGATAGATCATTGATTAAAAGACCAAGAGAAAATGAAGAGGAAACCGACACAGATTCGGTAATCTCGGACGTAATCTTGGTCGGAAGTACGGCATTAAAAAAGAAACGACTAGAAGACATAACTTTGTACGCAATCAACCAGACCGACGACGAAGAGAAGGATGAGGAGGACGACGTATTAAAACTAATAGGGCAACTAATAAAAATCCTCAAAAAAACTAAAAATTCAAGACGCGAGGTTAAAAATTATTGTGCGGACCCACTAACGGAGGTAAAAAACGTGACGAAATGTCACGCCAGCCAAGCGGATAGACTGCTCGAAGTGGCGATCACCAAGCTAAAAAACATTGAACTAATAATAGAAAATAAACAACTCAAAAATAGTATACTGCATAGAGATATGGGAACGCAATGCTCCTTAGCTAAAAATGAAAATAATGTTCCACCGAAACCCGAAAAGCATAAAAAGACAGCAGAAGGACTGAAGAAAAGATTAATGTATGAAAGTGAAGCGGAAGAAGCAAGCGGCAAATTGAACAAGGAAATCGACCATGATAAAGAGAAAGAAAACGAATGGAAGACAGTCGAGAATAGAAATAAAAACGAGGAGAAGAAAGCTTTAAGGAAAAAGAAGAAAGAAGAGGAAGAAGCAGCAGAAGCAGAGAAAAGGAAACGGGAACAAGAAAAGGAACGAGAAAAAAGAAACAAGCTTCCTCCCCCTCCAAAATCGGAAGCTATAATCATTAAAACATCAGAAACAAGGACCTTCGCGGATTTATTTAAACAACTAAAGACCAATGCTGGAGATAGATTGAATGGAATTCATACCGTAAGAAAGTCCAGGGGAGGAGATCTCGTTATAGAGATGGAAAAGGGTACCACTGGCGGAGATCTGGAAAAATTCGCGAAGGACACCCTAGGGGGAGATTGCAAAATCAGGAGAATGGCCCCCAAGGTAGTGTACGAAATAAAAGATCTCGATCCAACAATCGACAGAGGGGAACTCCAGGAGGAACTCGAAAAAATTCTAGGAATTCAGAAAGATGAAATAGAGGTCAAAAATATCCGATTCGGATACGGAGGAACTCGGATGGCCATAGTTGCCCTTCCGGCTAAAATATTGGAACAATTGGGACAGGAAAATAAATTAAAAATCGGCTTTACAAACTGCAGAGTCAAAAGGACTCAGAACATTCTAAGATGCTACAAGTGCCACGCTTTCGGGCACTTATCGTACAACTGCACGTTAGATCTGAAGGGTCAAGAACTCTGCAGGAGATGCGGGGCAATAGGACACCAAATTAATGGCTGTGAGGCAATAAGATGCTGTGTCCTCTGCATCCGAGAAGGGATACACGCATCGAAGGCCGAACATGTTGCGGGGGCGGTAAACTGCCCGCAATATAAAAAATTTTTGGAGCAATCAGCTAGGAGTAACGCATAAAATTCAATTTAAAATTATTGCAAATTAATCTGAACCATTGTAGGCTCGCTCACTGCTTGCTAACACAAACAGTCGCAGAAACGGGGGTGGACATCGTTCTGATTTCAGAGCCACTTTACAATCCAGGAAACTGGATTTACTCAACTGGAAAGTCAGCAGCAATCTGGGTCACTAATACAAACGGCTTTAAAAGACAAGAGGACGGAGACAGGGTACAGGAAGACTACGTTGCGGTAAGAATTGATAACCTCACGATAGTAAGTACCTACATTTCTCCAAATATCTCTACGGATCTCTACACACACAAAATAAAGAAACTAATGCAGTTTGTCGACCAGGAACGCCTGAAAGGAAAAAGAATTTTGTTAGGAGGAGACTTTAATGCTAAATCCCCAGCCTGGGGATCTGTAGAACAGAATCTTAAAGGAACAATATTATTGGAAGAAATGCTAAGGATAAACATCTTCCCCTGTATCCCTGAGGGAGGACACACCTTTGAGAGAGGGAAATCCACCTCAAATCTGGATTTCATAGCAACTACCCGGGACCTACAAGAAAAAGACAACAAAATCATTAATAAAGTACTTAACAAAGAAACAGCATCCGATCACAAATATTTGTTCACAGAGATTCAAACTAAGGACGAGATGCAAAGGAACAAGGGAAGTCAAAGCAATAAATGGAAATTAACGAGAACAGGACTCCTCAGGCTGGGGACGGCGCTGCAAAGATCTATCATAGAGGAAGGACTCAACGAAGCAAACTATTTTAATAAAGACGAGGAAACTAAGTTTCTAAACAATATTTATAAAATCTGCGACGAAGAGCTAGATAAACCCGAATCAACGCATAGAAAGGTTAAAAGTAATATCTGGTGGACTCCTGAGTTAAAGAAAGAAAGAGATAAAACCCAGAAACTTAGAAGGTCAGTCCAAAAAGCGAGGAGGAAGGGTAAGGACGACGAAAGGGAGGCCTTAACCTTCCTATACAAACGAGCTAAGAAGAACCTACAAAGACTAATTTCCAAACAGAAAGAGATATCATGGAACGAACTATGCGAAACTATTAATAAGGACATATGGGGCAAGCCCTATAAAATAATCATAAGACAGGTTAAAAAAGACAATCCTCCAGCCTCTCTCTCAGCAGAGTGTGCAGCAAACGTGATGGAGGGATTATTCCCACAAGATTTTAGACAACCTGACGAGCAACCAAGTGGAAACAACGGAAGCGAGAACAATGAGACAGAAAGGGAAAATAGCCTGAGAAACCAAGAGGAGACAATCGGAAGAAAAATACCCGAGGTTACCTCGGAAGAAATCATAGCTGCTTCCAAATTGCTGAAATCCGGAAAAGCCCCGGGAAAAGACGGTATGCAACCTGAAATTATAAAATTATTAGCAGTAACAAGGCCGGACAGATTTGCTGCCCTCTTCAAGGGCATTCTAATTAGAGGGAGTATACCACAGCAATGGAAAGTAGCAAGAACAATTCTTCTTAGAAAAGAAGGTAAGGACCCTTCCTCCCACTCTGCCTACAGACCAATTTGTATTCTAGATGCTGTGGCCAAGCTCCTGGAATATGTCATCCGGGCGAGATTACATGGAGAGCTAGGAGAAAGACCTTTCAGCTCAAATCAATTTGGATTCACTAAGGGAACATCAACCATACATGCAATGGAAATCGTCAGGAAAGCGGCAATTGAGACCTCGGCAAAAAACAGATTTGCGGTCATGATCGCCCTTGACGTAAAAAACGCCTTTAACTCTTTGAGCTGGAAGGCAATCGACAACGAATTAAAAAACAGGAAAGTATCCGAGTATCTCGTCCGGATAATAAGTGACTATTTCAGGGGCAGAATGGTAGAATACCAAGCATCGGAAAAATCAATAGAACTGAATATGAAAATGGGAGTCCCTCAAGGCTCAGTCCTCGGCCCTTTTTTGTGGAATTTGGTGTACGATGGACTTCTAAATAGATCGACACCGCCGATGACACAAAAAATTGCCTTTGCAGACGACTTGGCCATTATTATTCAGGCTTCTACCACCAATAGACTCAAGCTGAGAGCAGAAGAAATCGCTGAGGACACCAAACAGTGGATGACCACGGCCGGACTGTCCCTAGCGGAAGACAAAACAGAAATCATGTGGCTGAATTGTAAATATGTTGACCCGAACCTTTGTTTCAGAATAGGAGACGCTGAGATAATACCGAAGAATGAATTGAAATACCTCGGAATAATCTTCGAATCCAATAAAAGTTTTAAAAAACAAATCGAGAAGGCAACTAATAAGGCCATAAGAACGATGTCTGCCCTCAGCAGGATTATGACAAATAAAATTAAGACTAGACAAACAGGAAGAAAGCTGTACTTTATGACTATGGAATCGATCGTGTTATACGGAGCACCAATATGGGCCGAAGCTGCGGAAAAAATTTTCTTTAGAAGATTACTCAGAAAAACGCAAAAAATGGGGCTTACAAGAGTAGTAGCAGCCTATAGATCGGTACCGTTAGAAACTTTAGCAGTCTTAGCGGGGATCCCCCCCTGGGATCTCAAAGTATTGGAAAGAAGAAGAATCTTCGAGGAAGAAAATGATATGACGTCATTTTTGAGAGAACATGGGCCTAACGCCGCGGAGAATAGAGGACAAAATCCACCACCAACTACTGGCATAGAGGAAGAAACTACGGAAGAAATAGTTGAATTAGCAATTTCCAGGTTCAAAAAACAAATCAGGAAACAAAATAAAGAAATCACTCTCCAAAAGTGGCAAGATGAATGGAACCACAACGTTGTAGGCCGATGGACACACAAACTTATTCCTGATATAGATAAATGGGTAAATAGGAAACACGGCGAGTTGAACTTTTACCTAACACAAGCCCTTACCGGGCACGGAGTCTTTAATTTGTTTAGAAAACGCATTGGCAAAACCGAATCAGATGAGTGCTGGTTCCATCCGGGAACCACTGACACACCGGAACACACTATTGTCTCATGCCAGAGATGGACGGAGGAGAGGAAGCCGCTCTTGGAAGCCCTACGAACCGATGCGGAATCTCTGTCTACGGAGAAAATAATGGACGGTATCCTAGAGAGCGAACCTACTTGGAAAATATTTATGGTCCTCTGCAGAAACATCCTAAGCACGAAGGAAGAAGAGGAAAGAAGAAGAGAGAAAGAGCTGATAGACAATCCGATAATAAGAGGTACAGACGAAGATCTGGAATCTGCCGATGCCGAAATCATGGGAGACCTCTAGATAAGTATTAATCAGATCCTAATTTGCGACTAGTAAAAATAAATATTAGAAAGTATGATACTCGCTAAAATAAATGTAATCTCTCTGTGTTGCAGCGCTTCCCGGGGGGGGGGGGGGGACCGAGGAGCGGAGGACATCGCGGGAAAAGGAGGCCTCAATAGACGGTGGAGGATGCCGAAGGTCAACCGACGCCTGTGAAGAAGCGAATACGCGGGACCAGGCTAGGGCGACAACAAGGAGATCAACCACCGCTAAGTAGAGGGAGAAACTTCCAAGCTCAACGCAGACAACCCTTCAGCATCTCGGCTCCCCCCCCCCCCTGGCCCCTCCACACTCCCCCGGGGACGCTGTAGCACGGAGCAGACGGTGGAAGGCAACGAAGCCAAAGGACCAGCGGCGTATTACTTGCGGCTCCGGTTGCAGCTTCCCAGGCGCCACTTACCGACTCCGGGCAGAGCGCGACACCGCGAAAAGTAGGATAAAGTAGGAATCGCGCGAGAAAGCGAAGATAGCGGGCGAGAAGTGACAAGGTAAATCAGGGGCATACTCCCAGCGGCGTATTGCTTAGCACTAAGCGACAAGATGGCGGACGACGCTATCAACACGTGGCGAATTGTATTTTATTAAATTATAAGGGTTAGGGGAACTTTTAACGTGCCAGATTGTAAACCCGACGTTTTTTGGAAACGACGAATTTTTTGATATAGAAAAAACAACTGAAAAGGGTCTATTTTAAAAGATATTTTCAAGAGGGGGGGGGGGCTAAAAAATTAAGATGAAAATAAAAATTTGCACCTTTCTAAACGCCCGCCAAAAATTTGACCAGATAAAATATTAAAAATCTTGATTTTATAGCTAAAAGAAATTTCGTGGAGCACAGAATACGCGGCTCAGGCCACGGTAATAGTATAATATGTACATAGTCGTTTCCAGAACACGGGCGGGTAGCACGAAGAAAGTTTATTAGGAGGAAAGTATTAACCGGATAGCATAGAATATATTTTAAAATTAGACAGTTAGGCAATATACTAACCGAAAATAGAAGAAGAAATAGGACACTTGCCCCTCTGTTTCCATACCACAAGGGTAAAACTGGAAAAAATCATAAGACGAGGACGTTAACGATAGAACAACTCAGGTCAAAGCAATCAAAATATCAAAATTTTGAAATGATGGGGTTACTCGAGTTCAACTACATTGTCTCGGCGTAACACAACACACCACGACCGAAAAACGCTCGGAGAAACGGGTAGGGAGGGGGAAAGTCACCGAGGCCTCCCGTGCCTCAGGATTGAATTTGAAAAGCAGAGCGAATCGAAATCTCACCGAGCTAACATCGTAAGAGAGCATAGAAACGCGAAAATTTCAACCGCACTCGCGAGTTTTACTTTAATTTATTCTTACTCGAAATAATAAGTATGAGTATATATAAAAGTAAAAAGTGAGTGGAAAATTCAAAACCAAAAGGACTATAAAGCCAAAACGCGAATAAAGACGCGATTCACGCGGAGTTCGGGTTAAAAACCCCTCAGGGGCGGATAAACTCCTAAGAGGAAAATAACTTGAAAGAAAATAGCAGATCATCAACTATAGAATTTCGAAAAACCAAACGCGAACATCTGAAAAAGAAAAAGAAAAGATTAAACTCTTAAAATTAAATCGGGTACACTTACGTGAAAATAAGATACTTCCAGCAAAATCCGGAAAACGGGAGTGCCGAAAAACTGCATATACCTGAAAAGAAAGAAATAGAAAAAGACTAGAAGTTTTTAAAAATAGTAGAGATGTCAATTAAATTTTAAAAATAAATAAATAATTAAAACCGGTGAAATAACAGTGTTAGAAAACGAACAATTACACTCGATAGATTAATACCAAGTGGACTATAAAGCAGTTTAGAATTTCCAAGTGTCAAGTGACGAGAGAGATAGAGAGAAAATACATAGAACAAGAGAGGATAGAGAACACCCGAAAGGCCAAGCCGAGAAGTTCACACAACGTGAGGGGTCGGTCGGACGGTGTTACCTAAAGTAAGGTAGGAACTAGAAGAGTTAAAACCGCAGAGGGATAACCAGTAGTAATTATACACCGGATATAAAGTCTTAGGAGAAAGAGATAGAACTCGGGTAAAATACAAAAATAGGCCGATCTCAATAAAATTTTAGGGCCGCCCATTTCGAAGGGTGGCGAGTCGAAGGGGGTCGGAAAGGAGAAGTTATTCTCCCCCCCGAAAACTTTTTTGCTCTGCACCCACCCATTTCGGAGATATAGCGATTAGCAGGCTTATTTTACGGAAATTAGGGAAACGGACCAGACGAAAGTAAAGTGCTCGCCCGTACCGTTACAACGAGCCGCTGAACGCCGGAATCGGTGAAAGTTGAAAATTAGCGTGCATACCGGGTGACCAAATAATTTCGGATCCTAAAAAATCTGAGTACGTGGGTCGACTCGGTAGGGGAATCTAAGGGGTGTCTGTGATCTGGGGAACGGAGTTCCCCAAGGCAAAAAATTTGTCGAAACCCCCCCCCCCCTTTTCGAGATAACAACACGGACAAGGGGAAGGAGCTGATTCTCGAAAAAACTTTCAACGAGGCAAGTTACGCATTCAACGAGGGCTTTACAAACATATAAGAATAAGTGGGGGTCAACTATCCAAAAACCCCCACTTCCCTCTTGCGAAATCCAGAAATTAGCAGAATTTTAGCATTTCTTAGCGTTTTTTCGTCACTTTCAGACGATTTTAGATAATTCGAAGCGATTTTAGAATTTTTCCCGTCGATCGCACGAGATTTCTTCAAAAATTCTTACAATTTTGCGAATTTCGTCAAATTTTCGTAGCTAGTAGGTAGAGAGAATATCGTAGCCGCTAAGTAGATTTCTGCGGACCTCGGCGATTCTGTGCGAATTTTAGATAAGATAGGTTAGGTTAATAGAAAAAATTAGAATTACAACTGTTTGTGTTGGTTTTTTTGGTTTTTGGTTAATAAGGTTTAGCTAGTAAATTTTTAGAGTTTAGGTTTTAGATTTGTAATCTTAGGGTTAATCTCGAGTTTAGTTACTTTAAGTGTTAGTATATATAAAATAGATTAAGTTTAAGCGAATCGATTAGATTAAATTAAATTAAGTACATGCGCGACCAGCGATAATAGATTTTTAACGATTTTGTAGAAATTGAAAAGTTAAATAGAGGCAAATACCTTTAAAAAAAAAAAAAAAGGATAGGATAGAGGATAGGATAGGATAGAGGATAGGATATGATAGAGGATAGGATAGGATAGGATAGAGGGTAGGATAGGATAGAGGATAGGATAGGATAGAGGATAGGATAGGATAGAGGATAGGATAGGATAGAGGATAGGATAGAGGATAGGATAGAGGATAGGATAGAAGATAGGATAGGATAGAGGATAAGATAGAATAGAGGATAGGATAGGATAGAGGATAGGATAGGGTAGGATAGAGGGTAGGATAGGATAGAGGATAGGATTGGATAGAGGATAGGATAGGATAAAAGATAGGATAGGATAGAGGATAGGATAGGATAGAGGATAAGGTAGGATAGAGGATAGGATAGGATAGAGGATACGATAGGATAAAGGATAGGATAGGATAGAGGATAGGATTGGATAGAGGATAGGATAGGATAGAAGATAGGATAGGATAGAGGATAGGATAGGATAGAGGATAGGATAGAAGATAGGATAGGATAGAGGATAGGATAGGATAGAGGATAGGATAGGATAGAGGATAGGATAGGATAGAGGATAGGATAGGATAGAGGATAGGATAGGATAGGATAGAGGATAGAATGGGATAGAGGATAGGATAGGATAGAGGATAGGATAGGATAGAGGATAGGATTGGATAGAGGATAGGATAGGATAGAAGATAGGATAGGATAGAGGATAGGATAGGATAGAGGATAGGATAGAAGATAGGATAGGATAGAGGATAGGATAGGATAGAGGATAGGATAGTATAGAGGATAGGATAGGATAGAGGGTAGGGTAGAATTTGGATAGGATACAGGATAGGATAGGATAGAGGATAGGATAGGATAGAGGATAGGATAGAGGATAGGATAGAGGATAGGATAGGATAGGATAGGATAGAGGATAGGATAGGATAGAGGATAGGATAGGATAGGATAGAGGATAGGATAGGATAGGATAGAGGATAGGATAGGATAGAGGATTGGATAGGATAGAGGATAGGATAGGATAGAGGATAAGGTAGGATAGAGGATAGGATAGGATAGAGGATAGGATAGGATAGAGGATAGGATAGAGGATAGGATAGAGGATAGGATAGAGGATAGGATAGGATAGAGGATAGGATAGGATAGAGGATAGGATAGGATAGAGGATAGGATAGGACAGAGGATAGGATATGATAGAGGATAGGATAGGATAGAGGATAGGATAGGATAGGATAGAGGATAGGATAGGATAGAGGATAGCATAGGATAGAGGATAGGATAGGATAGAGGAGAGGATAGGATAGAGGATAGGATAGGATAGAGGATAGGATAGGATAGAGGATAGGATGGGATAGAGGATAGGATAGGATAGAGGATAGGATAGGATAGAGGATAGGATAGTATAGAGGATAGGATAGGATAGAGGATAGGATAGGATAGAGGATATAATTGGATAGAGGATAGGATAGGATAGAAGATAGGATAGGATAGAGGATAGGATAGGATAGAGGATAGGATAGAAGATAGGATAGAAGATAGGATAGGATAGAGGATAGGATAGGATAGAGGATAGGATATGATAGAGGATAGGATAGGATAGGATAGAGGGTAGGATAGGATAGAGGATAGGATAGGATAGAGGATAGGATAGGATAGAGGATATAATTGGATAGAGGATAGGAT